>NW_007578577.1:190006-251038 GCF_000690725.1 Stegastes partitus
CACCAGAGCAAGCACCACACAGAATGATGTAATATGTGCTTTTACTTGTATCTAAATGTATAAGAAGCTTCATTGCATCAAATATACTTAATCAGGACAACTAAGGATAGTAACTTAAACTCATACAACCAATAATTCATGGCCCTGCATTCTTACATAAAACTCTTACATCCATCACATTACGCTCAAACTCCCAAATTTACTCCAACAAATGCACTCTCTAACCTATTATTATAAAGTCTATCCACTATATTCCGGCAGCAGTGAAAAAGCAGGCAACTGACATTTAACAGAGGCTGGTGAACAATATGAAATGGCAGATGAGCTCTAATCGAAAAGAGACTTTTTAATTAGTCGGCTTGCGTGCAGACATTCTGCCACGCTATTAAGGTAACAAGAATTTCAGCTGCTCCTTGGATACAACAGCATCACTACAGTATTTACTCATTATAATAAAAAGAAAAAACCACACACACATACACACACACATAATACATGAACTTGAGTCCAATATTACAAACCCTGTCATTCTGTAGTGCTCACACTGAAAAATGATTTCAGAATCACAACAAAACAATCCAAACTCACGCACGGACTGATAGTAGTGATGCAACCGCTAAATTCCCCCAGAACTGTTGAAATCGGGGAGTATTTGAATAAAACCAGCAAATAATTGTATCATATTACAATGGCAGAAGCATAAACATGTCAACCCTTGTTCCACAGATGGCTTTAGAAAAAGCCACTTTCATTAAATAAAGCATTATATTTTATTATTTCTGATGTAGTTGCCAAGTCAGGGGGGTCTGACGGAGGCTTGTGCTGCTGGGGGAAACACTGCTGCTCTGCATCAGTGCCATAATAAACTCCAGTTGATTGCACAATGCCATAAAAAAAGGAAAACAATAATAAAAAAAAAACTCGTAAATTACAGTTCCAAATTATCATTCTGTCTCTGAAACTGTTGATTGCTGGTTGATGATTCCGTAATAGTTGAAATTCAAAGCTGGATTGAAAACATCAAATTTCACACAACATGAGTTCGCACTGGTTCCTGCAGCGCGGCCTGTTTGCAGCTTTTTCTCTCTAATCAATGTTTGCAAACCCCACTCGGCGCACTCCGCAGAACTCAAGTGGCTACACGAAGACTGGTCCAACGAATGAGCAACAGATGAAGCCAATTGTATAATTTCCATCTCATTAGTCGAAACCTTTTAACCTGATGATTCCTTCGGTTTTGTTTCTTATCTGATAAGGCAACCACTGAGTGCCCTGCAGGGTAAAGGGCAGTTATGAGCCTGACATCCCCCCTCCAAGATTACCCAGCTTCCCTCAGACATGAAGGCATCCAAAAAGAGTCATTTAAATGAGCTTTAACAGATTTATTCCAATGTTTTCATATTGGCTCCATGTGAGAGAGTTAGAGCAGAGCAGTCTTTCAAGGGTAAAATACATGCGTGTCGTGACAGTGGTGTTGCCACAGATAATAACCTAATTACAGTTTTCCAATGTTCATTTAAGGCCTTTTTTTTTTTTTTTACTGATTTGTTTTCCCACACTTCTAATGGAATGGCTCTGGAAATGCTTTTTAAATGAAACCATGGATTCAACGAACAAACACATGTTTTAAGTCTTGTGGAATCATTTTGCTGTGGTTGTCATACAACGTCCACTTTTTTTTTTTTTGAAGTCTTATTAATACCTTTACATTTATGTTCATCTATCATTTTACACGCAGCCTGTAACACCACTGTATTTGTGCTCTTTCCAAGATCCTAGATTGCGACCATGAAACACAATTACATTTTTAAACAAGAACATAGGAGACGATGAATGCTGCCAGATGAAACCGCACATCTCATACTTGTGTTATTGTGCGCTGTAATGCGATCAGTGAGGCAAAGCAAGTATTTTCCATACAAGCTCCATGTGGGGCTGCAGATACTGACATCAGTCTCCTATTTTCCCCCCCTCTTCTCTATCTGGTTGTAATAAAATTGCCGAAATCAACTCAGAAGTGCCCTCTGAACCTGTG
Organism: Stegastes partitus; assembly: GCF_000690725.1. Taxonomy (NCBI): domain Eukaryota; kingdom Metazoa; phylum Chordata; class Actinopteri; family Pomacentridae; genus Stegastes; species Stegastes partitus. Next base: position 192,042 of record NW_007578577.1, read on the forward strand.
GCATCTGTTTTAGATGCTGATATAAGCACAGTCAGGCACTGCATGCTTTGATGATGTTAACAATACATGACACGTTATTCTGTTTTGTAGGTTTAAAATCCATTCGATAAACAGCAGAGCTGGCAGAGATGAAAGGGGGAAAAACAGTTGCTGGATTTCTGCTGAACCTTTTCACCTGTCTCCTTTGCCACAATGGAAATGAATACAATTTGAGATAAACTGTAGCAGTAAAAAAAAAAGATGTACAGAGTAAACTTCAGTTAAACAGATTTATTCCGCTGCAGTCTCCTCTTCCAAAGATTCTGCTCAGCTGGATCTTGACAGCATGAGCTTTTAGCCAGGCCATTTCCAGTGTTTTAATCAGTGTTTATGTGAGAGTCCGCCTGTCCCTGATATGGGTTGGATGTGGTAGCCCAGGGGAGCAAGGACTGGCACCCTCCCATCCTGCCTGCTGAATGGAAATCAAATGCGAGATTACATCTTCAAACACAAGCAAGTATCATACTACAACCAAATCTTAAGGCCAGAGGAACTCTGTATACTCACCATATCCTTTCACAGGAATCATCACCCACTGCCACCCCCACCAGCAGCATCCCCTCCATCCCCACCCCCCTCTTGCCTCTTGGCAGAAGTGACGGCACTGCTGGTGAACAAATCGTTTCCAGCTCAGGTCACATTCGGGATGTTTAATCTGAGGGAAATCCAGATGTTGCCCCACAAAAAGTCCCACAAGCACAAGCAAATGATGCCTCTCTTGTTAATGAGCATCCTGATGTTCTCTGGAAAAGCCCTGTCTCTCTCTTTTTTGTGGAGAGAAACAATGTGCAGCTTTAAACAAAGTATAATTTATTTTTTGTTATGATTATTATTAACACCTCTTTGCTTTAGCAACGGAGACAATCTATCAAAACAGTGGGAATCAGCACAACTGAGCTTCACAAAGCGAGTGCAGTCCACTCTGTCGTCTTAGCAGAGGGTGAAACACTGTTGTGCCACAGAGTTGTATTATAAAATTAATCAGTTTTACCCTTAAATAAGCAATGCTAAATCTTTCTCAAGTGCCCTTGATCTCCTTAAACGAACTCTGGCACTTCTGCAGAAAACACTGTAGGTGGAACATTTCAAACCAAATACAAAAATAACCAACCTTCTTTGTCCGAACATGGCTAAATAAATTGCTAAATAAACTGTTTGATCTTCAAAGAGCTAGAAAGCTAATCTCTACTAATAATGTGATTTGCCTTGTAGTCATTCTCAGGGAGATAGTGTGTCTGTGTGTGTCTTGGAGGGGCGTGCCTCTCAGACATCACAATATACTGTTCGGCAGTGTTTCTAAGAAAGTTGTGAATGGACCTGAGATGAGCTCATAGGTGCGGAGGAGCCGAGCCATATGGTGTGTCACACTAAAGCACAATATTATGGATTCAGAGTGCTCAGGGGAAGACAACTGGCTGTGCCACTGCAGAGACATGTGAACGTATATATACTTGCATGCTCTCCACATTGCAGATGTTCATGCACACACGTTGAAGAAAAGAGGAACATTTGCTGGAAGTCCAATCTTTGGTTAAGTTGTTCAGAGCAAGAAATGAGATGTTTCTTATTCTGTTTACAAATGCAGAACTCTATACTATCCTTTATGTTGCAGGTTCAAGTTAACACACTTTCAACTAGTGGTGTGCCGTCAGGGCCAGCAAGGCCTTCACTGCTGGCCTAAACTCTATCAGAATCACTGACTTCCATTGTAATACTTTCCCATTAATCCTTTTACATTATTCCCAATCGTTTATTCTCTTCATTTCTTCGTCTCTGGGCTGTGGTGCTTCCAGCAGCATATGTTTATATTAGAGCTTTTATCCAATCATATTTCAGCCGTCATGTGTTGCCGGGGTCACAGAAATCTGCCCTGAGGCCTTCAGAATCAAAAGTGCAGGCCCCTGTAGCTTAAAATGCATTGCAATGAAACTGTTGCTTTAACCAATCAGATTTCAAGTTGGTAATCCCAGGGTAACGTGAGCATTTTCACGTCCTCTGATTGGATGTTCAGAGAGCTTAGCCAAAGCTAGCGGTTCGTATCTGTAGCGACCTGCACAAGCTAGAACCTTATCGAAAAAGTATTTTTTTGTTTTTGTTTTTTTTTTTTTAGTCATGCAAGCGGACATTCTCAGCCTTAAAGCAAATTAAAACTTATGCCAGAAACACGACTGGACAGACCTGACTTCCAGCATGAGTCTCCATAGCGATAGAACAGGACTTATTGTTGGAAGTGGAACACACGGATTACCTGCTCATCAGAGTGACTGAACTGTTTATGATGAAAGAAACAAGGATGGAGTTTGTGTTCAAGTAAGCACAAGTTTTGGTGAGTAAAATATATATTTTTATCGTTTTATTGATAGATGTGATTTATGTGGTGCAGCTGCAGCTGCAGAAAAAGGAGACTTGCTGAATTGTTTTCATTGGGTTTCTTGCTTTAGTATGGCCTTCATTCTCATAATATGTGATACTTGTCTGCAATGCAACGTCCTGTTATGCTGCTTTTCTGCATAATACTGAAGGTTTCTACAGCTGTGGCGTCATAATGACGGTGTTAAGAGGTGGTTTGATTCAGGTAGGATGCCACTGAAGGCCTAGGAGTACAATGCACGCTGCCACCCCCAGAGATGGCTCTGGGGGTGGCAGGGTTGGACAGTTGGTCAGGCCATCCATCTCTTTGGTCCAGACTGAAATATTTCAACAACTCATTATTCATGGTGGCCAGATGATGAATCCCAATAACACTGACACACTGATGTTTTATTCTTCTGTCATCGTGAGGTTGCTGTTTGCAGTACTGAGTTGATGTCTTGACAATTCCCGATGCACTGCCATGAAATTTGATGCAGACCTTCACGCCTCCCTCAGGATGAACTCTAAAATTTAATCGAATAAAGATTTTAAATTGTCCAAGTTTTTTTTTTTTTTTTGTCTATGATTGCATACCTGTTGTTTTTCGTTTTTTTTTCTTTTGTAAGTTTATACTACTGTGCTGAGTTATCATTTCACACAAAGAGTTGCCGGATTGAAAGACCTCTCTGGTGAAAATGAAGTTTTTTACCACGTTAACATGTCCATATGGTGTTTTTTTTAATATGCTGGAAGACATATCATGGGCAACATAAGTGCCATGTCTGAGCAGTTCCTCCTTGAACCTGCAGCATACTGATGATAAAAACACAGATTCAGATCCCTAGAGTTTCATATATAACAAACCGAAGGATCAAGTCTCGTCAACTTGAAGGGTTTTGATTTCTGTGTCTTCTTCAGAATTGGTTTCTGGCTCAAATCACATACAGCTGAATTACTGCAATATAACATCTTGACATCGTGTAGGGTGGAGTAGTTTTCCATTTTGAGCTGCAGGTGAGCTGTTGTGCTTGAGCTGCAACGAGTGGCAAAAGAGTAGACGGAGAGAGAAGTAGAGATTCCATAAAGCTGCACGTTTAAGAGACATCAAACGCATTCGAAGTGTAATTTGAATACATGTAGATGAGGTTTTAGGAGTTTAATAAATGATTGGAAAGTGATTTTAAATACAGCCCCACAAGTGATTGAGGTTACTAAAAAGGTATAATAATAGTATTTAAATGTCTTTGATTCTTAAACAGGTAACTTATATTTCAATATGTCTGTTGTAAGCATCAAACTGGAGCATATCATGGACACTACTCATTCAGCAGTAACCACAGGTCTAACCTGATTCCATATGATCCTCACAGTACCCCATCCGTGCAATAAAATTTATATTTATATATTTCACTATAAGTTCAAAGCCTCAAACTGTAGGTAAACGAAGGGAAGAGTCACTTAGGACTCATGATCTGTACTCACTCCTCTGCTTTGATTCATGTGACATGCAGGGGAAACATGACATTAAACAGAATGTGCAAGAAAACCGTAAGTTTGTGCAGTCTGGTCTTGACTGACATACAATACATGGATTTATGTCCGACTACTTTACATATTTACTGTGGTTCTTTAGATGTATTTTGAGAATGGAGATTGATGATGGTGCACTGCTTATTTGTCTGAAGCTGTTTATTTTGCAGTTGCCCTCTTGCCTCACACTGTTTTGGGTTTCAGTATCATAATGTGGCCTGAAGGAAGGGTTACTGTAAATATGTAAATACAATAAATAAGATGAATTGACAGAGAAAGGAAGCAAAGAGGGAGGTAAATGGGAGGGTGGCCAGCAGAAGGCAATGAGAGGAAATAGGTAGGAGGTAGGAAAAATTAGGCAAAAAAAAAAGTACCACCATTTGTACTTAGGGCCAACACTTGATTAAATATGTGTCATAGAACTACATTCTCTCTGTCCTTACAAAAAGAGGTACTAGATTTGTGTGCTGTGATAGTTTCATTATCATTTCATTGTCATTTATCGTCATCATTTTGGACCGACCCAAACGCACTTATTTTCAATTGCTACTCATTTCTCTGCACCAGCAACAGAGTAAACAAATGACGTGTGATGCAACAAGACACTTCAAATTTCGATCAGGAAGAAAAACAAGAAAGAATAGTTGAGGGGAAAGTGTAATTACATTTCTGATTTGTACAGTGAATTGTTCAAAATGACTGCAGAACAAGTCACATAATTTCAAAAATCCATCAGCACATGAAGTGAAAGAGAGCTTGGCCTTTCTGTAACAGCGCACCTATTTTTAACGTTATGTTTTGTGTCAATATTAAATACAGATTATATTCATAGAATCCAAGCAAAGATTTTAAACACACCAGATCTTTTTGGCTATCAATAAACCATTCTCTCTTTTTAGTCATTCCACCAAAAATTCATTGTGAAGCCTGAATTTTTGAGATTTAAAAACTTTACAGCTTTCCTTACATCTGTTCCTCTCTCCGCCAAGAGCAGACTTGGGAGATTTCGCATACTTGTCAACAAGAGCATGTTTTTTAAAGAAAATTTTTATATAGAGCATTCTGTGGTTTTACATCGAGCGATTGAGTGTGTGGTGTCAAAGAGGGCAGAAACACTGATTTGTGTCAAATTTGTGTCAGATTATGTGTTGTGTCACTATGCACCACCCACAAGAGTGCAGGAAATATGGCAAGCCATGTACAAAATAAGCTTGAGGTTTCTGCAGCTCAGTTCAGCTCCACCTCCCAGTTGTTACTGACGGCTGTGGCTGAATGCTTTACAAAACAGTGTTGTGTTGTTTTTTCCCAGAATCGGTAAACAGATTTTAAGGTTGGCACAGTTTCTTGTAAATGATGAAAGAATTATCGTCAGGACAAGTTGTTATTTTCTCATACAACTTGAGAATATTCTAAATAGAAAAACATCGTCTTCACAAGCACCCTCTTGTGGTCATATGGATAATGACCGTAGTTCCACGATCACACTACACAATATGCAACAGTTTTCCTTTTCGAGCTTGTCACTGTGTTGGTTAATTTCTTACCATGACTTGTCTGAAACACATGGTGGACAGCACATTGGATGCTGATAAATATTAGCATACATGATACATCGCAGCACCACCAGCATCATTTGTACTCCACTTGGCATATTTCCAACTTCCCATGGAAGAGCAGTCTGTCATCATCATAGAATATGTTTGGAAATCCTCAAACTACAAGTCAATCTGCCAAAAAATGGCTGGTGCATTGCACATTGTTACTCAGGCACAAAGGCTGAAGAGGGAAGAGGGAGAAGGTCAGGGTTGTAGGACGGGTTCGGAAAACATGGGATCAAAACATTAACTGAAACATGTTGTGTGTCTATACCGAACCTTAAACATAACAACATCGTCTTCTTTTTATTTTTAAAATTATGAAACAATTTCTGTCCTTAAATAACAGAAATAACACTAAGTGGAAGAAGAAGATGAAGAAGAAGAAGAAGAATTTGGATAAAACTGAAAATGTAGTCAATAGCCTTGCCAAATGCTCACCTGAGCCCAGTAGGGTCAGTAATGTGATGAAGTGATGAACATGCATTACACAACTGCCTTCCATTTGCGATGCTGGACAGGAATCTCTATGACCTGCTCCAAGAACAAGACTGAAAACCACTGTCTGTAAATAAGATGCACCCTGTCACGAGGCAGGTTTGTATTAATGTAATATGGAACCAATTATCTATTGTTCTGCATATCTACTAGTGATCAATGAAGAAAACCCTAACCCTTATCCCACAACAGTGCATGGAAAACTAAATTCCAGACTTGTCTTCTCTTGTTTTGTCCCAGCAGCTGCTGGTGTCCTTGGACGTCCTGATCATCATGTGTGTCAGTGTGCTGGACTGGCTCCTCAGGGTCAAATTAGGAGAAACTGGTAAAGCCATTCCAGGTTCCAAAGTCCAGCCTGGGTTGGGCCTTTAACCACATGAGTACAGGTATGTTCACACTGCAATCCTCAAAGATTGCCCACCGATTTCTGATATTTGGCTCTTGTCTTTCCTTTCTCAGGACCCTAGAAGTTGCCCTCAGCCTTCCTTTCACTGAAACTATTGACGTGTGGGGACTTGGCTCTTCCTAGCTGGAAACCTCTACCCTGTCGTCTGTGACTATCAGATAGTGGGTGAGCTTCCTCAGACAAATGCTCTGAGCCAAGAAGAAGCTTCAGGATGTGACTGTGTATATTCAGTCTGTAGATGAAGTGCATGGCTAAGGTGCTATAGGTCAGCTTAAGGACCACACTGCTCCATGCTGGCAAATATATTAGTTTTCAGTGAGAAGGGTCCAACACATCCAATACATATACCTGCCTAATGTAGATATTCTCAGTTGTGTTGTTTGAGTAAAGACTGAATCAGTATCAGTTACTGATCTGTCACTGAGTGGTTGGAGCTGTTCAGCTGACCTCACTCTGTTTCCAAGTCCACATCTACTTAAATGGTAAGCTGCTAAATTTGAGGACAGTAGGGTTTTTGTGGACAGCCGTTCATCACAATGTTCCACCTGACCGAGCACACCAACAACTGAGACTGGCAAGCGTCTGAGCTGTTCACACTAATAGTAGATAACACATAAGGTTGTATTTATTGACTGACTGACTAATTCGATATTTTTATTTCTTGCTGTTCTCGGCTTCAACCGATGTGACCACATTCCAATTACGGTAAAGTGAAGGACTAAACAGACAGGATGAACACCTCTGTAGCAGCATGTCCAAAAATAATGAGGTGCATTTTGCATAAAATGTCCTCCTTAGGCTGATTTATGAACCATCAATAGACAATTGTGTCTCGGTCTTCACAAAGCAGTTGTAGCTTTATCTAAATCAAAGGTTATCACAATCATTATATGTCTGACCGGAGTTGATATGCTGAATAACAATGATCTGCTTTGGCTCTATTCACTCAGGTTTCTGACTGAACAGAGAAACTGTTGTAAACTGAACCCCTGCCCAAACATCGGTTTTGATTATCACAACAATACATTAGAGGCAAGAATTTTGCTGACTGCAGAAATAGGATACACAATAAGAAAACAAACATGCATGAACTGTTCACTGTCAACACCATTAGCTTTCAGCCAGCGTTGCCAATAATGCTGTAGTTTCTGCAGAAGTGCATGGTGTTATCAATAAGTCCTTGGGAAGTTATGGCATAGACTAAATAGTCTAGTTCTGTTTGATATACACTGGTGCTTTGATTTGTCTGGTCAATTACCTCATTGCCAGGTGGATGGTCAGACCACATGCTAATATGTATCTATGCATCTGCTCTCATTTATCAGCTCTCCCACGCAATTTTAAAGTGTTCTTACTTGGAAGCGTCACAGTGCACATTTGCAGCAGTGGTAGCAGTTCATTATATATTCAAAGAGAGATGTAGACATTAGACACAGGACAGGAAAAACAGAAACTACAAAACAGTTCTGGAACGAGCTCGGTTGAAACTCCACTAATCACACTGACAGCAAGATGAAAGCCTTGTTTTGAGCGGGTATGGTGGAGTCATGACGGTTTTGTTTGTCATCGCCTGGTACCAATTCCGTGTTTTAGTCTCAACTCCTTGCTCTAAACCCAAGATGGTTTGTTTGTGATATGCAAGACATTCCGTGGAGCTTCATGTGTTTACAGCTTCAAATGAGTATGGCCTGCTTTTCTGTCATTAGCCAACCCTCTGCCAGACACTGAATTCCTGAAGATTTTAAAAAAAGAACTCCAACTTCCTCACAAATACATTAATTCATATGCAATCCAGGGGCTTTGTGGCCAGGGGCTTGCATGCATGTGTTTGCAAAATACTACCAAAACTACAAGAAGGGTACGAATGCTTTCTTTTCTTTTCTTTCTTTAAAAAAAAAAAAAATACAGAGCCTTTAAAAAGTATTCACAACCCTTGAAAGTTTTACCCTTTTATTCATTGAATTCTGGTCAATTCAATTTGGCTTGAGTATAGGGAAATCCTGGAGGACAATCTAATGCAGTCAGCAAGAAAACTGTCACTTGGAAGAAGATTTTTTTCCCCCCAACCAAGACAATTACCTAAAGTATGCAGTGAAAGCTACAAAGAAATGGTTTAAAAACAATATGAATATTCTGGAGTAACCGAGTCAGAGCCCAGACCTCAATTCAATTGAAAATTTGTGTCTGTTACTCATGTTCCACGTGCAACCTAACAGTTTTACCAAAACAAATGGGTAAATTGCAATGTGCAGATGTGCAAGGCTGATTGAAACCTAACCACACAGGCTTAATGCTGTAATTGCAGCCAAAGGTGAAAACACAATTTTACATTTGATATTTTTAATAAATTGACACGACTTTGTAAAAATCTATTTTAACACTCATGAAAAAAGTCAAATTATGTTGACTTAATAATCAAAAGCAGCGGAGAATAAGGCTCTCGATATCAGTGGTGCCCTGAAAATACATACTGGAAATAAAAATGCTTGTAATAATATGCATTGACCTTGTTTTTTAATTCACAAAAAAAAGAAGAAGAAAAGAATTAAGCATCAACCAAGCAATCATGTCCAACCTTTTTAGTTTTTAGGACAGTCGACGGTGCCAATAACTGCCCTCAAGGGACGGGTGAAAGAGTTTGTGCTGATCTCCATCGTGCTTCCTACCACTTTAGGATGGCTGCACCGACTTTTGTAATTAAGATGTTTTAATTAGGCTTATCCTTTCATGTTGCGGGCAAGAATGACCACACTTGTGCCTCTCTCTGTGAGAGCGCAGAGGAGACATGGGATTTAAACTGTGCCAGAAGTGCTGCGGTTGGCCAACCACAAACCACTGATGCATTTTTATCTGTCTGCAACGTTCAGCAAGATCATCCTCGACGAGATCAAAAGACTGCGCCGAACAACAGCACATGCTGAACTTTTTCTTTGCCATCGCTTATTAATTTCACTGCACCCTTTTGCAGGCATCAAGCTCACTTTTTCGCCATTGTGGCTGGACCATGTAAACAAACATGCCTTTATATTGGTGAGCCAGAAAAGTGTGGAAAAGCACATGAAGCCATCTGACTGGCGATAATAAATTAAGCAGGCTTAATTGAATAAACGGATGTGTTATGTATAACGATACGACGAACTGGGCCACGGCTTTCGTGTGGAGGATGTGTTACTAATTCTTCCTTCCTGGCCTCATTAGGGGCTGCTGCATTGTGTTAGTGCAGTTCTGATCAGCAGAATCTGGCTTTCACTACCATAGGTGGAGGTACGCGACACATGCCTGGATAGAAGTTCAAGGCCAGGTAATGAAAGCTTTTGAGAGTCTGTACATTGGCCACATTGTAAGGTAGAAATAAGAGAAACCTTTTACTACATTACCTATATGTAAATCACAGACAACCATTCGTTACCTTCCATAGTCTGTTGTCAAAGCATCATAAATATGGACGTGACCACAGAAATCATGAGAAAGACGGCAGCTATTCAGAGTGTTGAGGATTTCTTGTAATGCTGAACAAGTAATTTCCGCAAGTACAGAAGTTTTGTTTTCAACTTTTCACCTTTCTCTTTGATTCGCAGCGTACACTTCAAACATTAAGCTCCAGTAGTGTTGCATTAGCGATCTAAAGCCCACTTCACATCATTACTTCACTTCATCTCAGCGACAGCCACTTCTAAAGTGTGTAAAACTTTATTCTCCAGGTCTGCTGACAACTTGTCAGACAAATCAGCAACAAAGGGAGAAAGATGTGTTCCTTGAGGAAAAGTTGGACTGATAAGAGGAACGTAAGGAGAAAGATAGAGCTGGGAAGTGCGAGGGAGAGGACAGAGAAGGTTTATTTACAGTCTGTTGGAGCAGGGATGAGCTCACAGACCAGCTGCATCTTGTGGGGAGCGTTAGTGCAGGAGTAAAACGGAGAAGGGAGGGATGGGAGGGACAGGGGGAGTCAGATCAGAGATCATCTCTCATTCCCCAGACTTAGTCCTGCAAACACAGCAGGGAAGTAAAGCCACAAATATGACCTCCAAACTCAGCAACAGAGAGAGATACACAACATCTACTCTGTATGCATCCTCAGCAAGAGCATGAACGCGCACACAATCTGAGGTTTTGTCTGTGAAGTGAGCAGTCTAGATTTGGAGGTAAAGAAAGAGTTTCGGAGAGTGTGTGAAAGTTGCAAGTACTTGGGAGAATGTGGTATTAAGTGACGGACAATCACACAAACGAGTAATCTTCCTGCACTTTTAAATCCGTGAGAGGGTACCCGATGACAGGGTTCACCTGGCAGCTTATCGAGCGGTCAGTGTTGTCGGTAGCAGAAAGAGAGACGGTAAGAGTACACGACTAGAGAAAGTATTGTTAGAGTACAGACATATGAAGCTATTGTGGCCACAGGATGTATCAGAACCAAGAACATTATTCATGATATACCGCTTTGTTGTGAAGATGTAGCTCAACCTTTGCTTTAAAAGTGGCCAGCAGCACCAATCAAAGTGTCCCTCTTCTCTACAAAACCTGAAGGGAAAAAAAAATCAGCACAGGTTTTCAACACTGGCAGGAAGGACACGCTTATTTGCAACGAACAGTTCTCCATTCTCAGCCCCCGTGCAATATTCCCACAGTGCATTGTTGTTATTTCACATTCCACAAAGGTATTGTCCCATTTTTGTGCCGAGGTATACACCAGAGGTTTCCCAGTAAGTGGTGTAATGAGCAGGGGTTGACAGGGTTTGACAGAGGAGAATTAGTGCCTGCAGAGTTCCTCAGTTGGGGGCAGATGAGGGCCAAAACTGAGGCTTTTTGTCTCCACCAGCAGGTCCCAGTCACCAGGTCCAAGCACTAAAGCAAACTACCGAGTCCCAAGCAGGGCCTGCATCCTGTAGTGTCAGAACAATAGTCTCACTGAATTTTTCCCTGTTCTCTTCACAAAACCTGGGTTAAAATCTCCGCTTTAGCCTTCTCTAAAATCTGGATCTCACCATAAACACTTCCTTCTGAAACCCAGTGGAGTGGGTGAAAAAACAGTTCGGCTAACCTCAACCCTTTGCACAAACACAAACACACCGCAAAGATGTGGAAAGTTCTGTCAGGTTATGTGAAATTATCTAGTCCCATAAAATGACTGATGGAGAAAGCAGGGCTTCAAACAAAACTCTAAAATGAAAAAAAACACCTCAAACCTTCCAGCCAAAATATTACAATATAGATTTGGGATCCTATCTAGGCCTACATCTAACCTACATCATCAGACATTGTTTCCACTCGGATCTAAATGTCCACCCACAAAGATGAAAGATAATTCCTCTAAACAGCTTCGCTCCCGGGGTGGGAGGCTAAACGAGAACCTGGTGGTGGGGAAGAGGACCAGAGAGGCAGATGAAAAGCTCTGTAGGTTGATAAGGAAGCCAGGCAGACTGGATGATGAGAAACCAGAAACCTGGCCTATAATGGGGAATTGGCGATTTACTGGGTCTGTATGTGTTCTAATGGCTGTGGTTGGCTCGAGTGACAACACGAGGCCACCAAGAGAGAACGAGAGAGACAGAATCAGAGGAAGGGGCTGTTTAGATGAGCTTAGGGTTGAACATAGACGGATCAGATACCGCCAAGTTTGAAGAAGCAGCTGTTTTCTCCTCAGTTGATCATACTTGTTCATACATCGATGGAGAAGTTAAGTCAAAATTAGCTTCATCATTCTTAGAAAACCACCAAGCGGCAAATTCCAGGGTAGAAAAATGAAGTCAATGCGGAAGTGCAAAAACTGCAGTTCCACAAATGGCCACTTGAGGCTTCAAAAGCCAGTCAATCCCCACATACTCCCATGGTAAAATATTCAACTGTACAGTGGATGGAGAACATGTTTACAGCCTGGGACAAAATACGGATTTGGTCTGTATAGCTAATTTTCCATTTATGACAACTGTACATGGAGAAATTTTAATATCACTCAATTCTAATATACCAGAAACAAGGCTAAATGTTATGTGTAACTAAGGCTCTGGTGGCTTTGAGTGACACATGGGTACTGTTATAGGACAGTCCATGGCCTAGAGATGTTTGCGTGGCTTGCATCATTTTTAGATTAGCTTTTGGGAAAATGCACTTGATATGGAATGGGTATCAAGTGGTGTCAGCCTGGTAGCCTGCTGGTTCTTTCTTTATGCTAAGCTAAGATGACTGCCCCCTGGCTGTAGCTCTATAATTAATCAACAGATATAAAATAGTAACAATTTTATCTAATTTAAGATAAGAAGACAAAAAAAATATCTCTCAAAATGTCCAAATATTCTTTTAAAGTCATATTTCTGGTGACCTCTGAGAGACACTAAACTAAAAGAAAAAGAAAAGACATATTTGTCATATCTTTAAAGAGCACCTCAGCGAACACATTTCTATAGCTTGTGGTTAAAAATTATAACCAAGTGTTCGAATGACATGAGAAAAAGACACAAGCGTACAGTACAAGCAGGTGCCATTTCATTAGGGCCAGAAAAAAAATCAGAGCATACGGGAATAAATATGCATTTGTGAATATAAAAATAGTCCAACAGCAATTCTCATCCCAGAGATGTCAAACCACAAAAATATTAAGACACAGTGATCACAGCACAAAAACAGAAGCACAAAGGAGGTGGAAGAGTGGCAAACGGAAAATAATAATGTTGCTGCGTCTTCACTGAAAATTCCCCCTGACTTCTCTTTCTGATCACGTCCCGCCTCTCTGCGTCTCTGTCTTCAATCTCACAAGGCTTCAGATCCCCTTGCATGCATACACAACACAAACACACCAATGCAGACGCACACAACCTCCCACTCACCCCCCTACGGCTTGTGCTTCTGGCCCCATTGTACCATACTGATAGTTTGAACATCCAGGGAATGCACCTTCATGAAAACACTCTCCATCTAATTAGCAGCCTGACAGTCGGATAAAAGGAAGAGGGTGAGATGGTCTCTTTCTCCCTCTGTTTGTCCTCTTTTTTTCACCTTCCTGCTAGGTTTGTGGAAGACAAGAACACAAGAAAAAGGAGAAGGGGCATGCTGTTCTGGAGAAGAACTGCATATGTCCGTGTGATTTAAGAAATCTAAACCATTACTATGGATAGAATGCGGTCATAGATAATTATTTTCTTATTTTATTCAGAGAGTGTTTCGTTATGGTATTTGTGCCAATTTCATCTCTGTGCGTTACTAAATCAGAACTTTCAACAGTCCTCTGCTGTAGATGGGGTTTCCAGTTGTCATGATATATCATTATTTCTCCAGTATTTATTTTACTATGTCAGCCCGCATTAAATCATCCACTCAAAACCTTTCTAAAGGTTGGGAGGAGTTGGTGCCTGTACATTGCAGGCACACTCAATCATTATGCCACTTAATTCCACAAAGTTGATTCTAAGAATATGGAGCAACTCAAAAAATCAAACAGGGTGGAGACTGTTTAGTGTAACCTAAGGTGAGAGCGAAATTAGAGAAATATGTTGGCGCTAAAGATCCAATCTAGAGAAAACTACATTTTTTTACCCAATGAATATGTCCACATTTATTTATTTTTAATGCAAGAAGACACATCATGAGTGAAACAAGCAGTCAGTGCCATGGCTGAGCATTTCCAAACTGGAATGTACTGATGACGTCTCAAAAACATAGATTTAGACGTCCCGGGTTTCACGTGTAAAAAAGGTGTACATAGCGAATGTTTGAGCAGAGTTGTAGGTGAGCTGGTGTGCTTGAGCTGCAGTGACTGAGGAGGGGTGTATGGAGAGATAAGCCGGGACCTCACAGATCCACACATTCTGAAGGAAATAACCGTGTAGAGTCACATTAGAGGTATTTTAAGGCAAGAAGGGATTATTTTTGTCACCAAATATGCAACTTTGATCCACAGAGGTGAGCTTTTAGAGGTTTAATCAATGATCAGAGAAGGACTTTAAAAGAGACGGTTTTAAAGAGGGTGTGAAGGAAACCATCTGCATGTGTTGCAGTGTACCTTTATGGCTGTGGTTTACAGTTTTTCCCTGTAGAATCTTCCCCCACTTGCTCAGGCTGTAAATAGGAAGATATACAAGTCAACAGGAATTGGTTCTTCAACATCTTGCCAAATAAATAAATACTAAAAACAGGTTAAATATTAATGTTCAAAAGCGAGGAACTGCAAACAGTCTGTGTACAGTCTCCAGACTTCTGTTTTTTAGTGAATGATAGCATTGGAAACTTCAAAGACCCAACTTGACAAAACCTGATGACCCTGAGAAGCTTGAATCACCATCCCTATAACCCCTCTGCAAATTTACCAACCTTCCTGGATGTTAAACATCTGAGGGCTCCTGGCAAACATCATCAACTCTCCAGAGAGCTCACATCTAGAAGGCCCTCTTGCTGGCGTTACAGACTATTAAGGTTCAAGGTCAAACTAAAAAGCGCTGTAGATGCTAAAGAGTGAAGTGGCACACACAAAAACCTCTGAGGTTAAGTCTAGAGAATATGGAGGTCTGCTAGTGCTCAAGAGTGACTTCATCCCCCTATGTGTGTTTTTGTGTGTGTCGGAGAGGGGGGATGCTGAGTCAGCGTGGAGCGGCTTATTTGACCACTGTCAGTCTAATGGGAGGTTCACACACTCAAGGCCCAAACTGCTGGTGCTGATAACCCCTACTGACCTCTGTGTCTGACATCATCATCGCTGCCAAGCAGAGGTCAGTCAGAGGGTCAGCTGGGACGGCGCTGGAGTAGCAAACCTGAATTTACAAAGTGGAGTTTTCCAGGGTGTGAATGTGTCTATAGGAAAAGATGTGCTTTGTCTGTACTTGGACAAAGTGTCAAAGTTTTAAGGTTGAGAGGATTAAATAATTTAATGTTTCCTTTGGTGTTTCTTCATTTGTCTATGGATTTTTTGGGGGGGAATTTCTACACTTAGAGACACACAGAGACCAGATGCTGATCTGGTCTGATACTCACAAAACAAGTCTGATATGCGTTCACCCACTACCACTTTACAGCAACATTCACCTCTTTTCAGCTGAGCCGGTAGTAAACAATGTCAGGAAATATTTTAGGATGATGACAAAAGTAAGGCAGAGTGCTGGCTATGCTCTGTAGTAGTATCATGTGGAGGAGTGGAAAATGGTTTCTTTAATTCTAGCAATTCCATCAAAACAAGAACCAACACAACTTCACAATGTTTGCTAATGCTACCAGTGGGTAACAGCAACAGCCAACTTCACAATAACAGCTGGGGAAGCGAGAGAACATGTCTAGAGCTAACCCATAGAGGGTAAAAATAGCAGAAACTTTAGCCAAGTGCATTGCTCTTGGTGACCGGCTGTTGTTGTTGTTGTAGATAATAGATGAGTTTGTTGTCTTGTCATCACACTGGAGCCCAAGTATGAGGTTTCAAGCCTTCAACAACTTCATATATATAGTGCAAAACAAGGGTTTACAAAGTGTTTTGACAGACAATGTTAAAAAAATAAATAAAAAAATGGTACCCAGAATATAACATAAAAGTATGATGGTTAAAACAAGGAGACAATATGCTAAAATGCAAAATGTCAGTTTTTATAAATAGAGTAAAATAATAATAAAAACACAAAACAAAACATTGGGCTAAAATAAAAATAAATGTCAATCTTAATAATCAATAAAGACACAATGTCACATAAAAGCAAGTCTATTAAAATAGGTTTTAAGAAGGTGTCACTGATTTTGGGAGCTTTATCTTGTCAAGCAAGTTGTTCAAAAGCTGATGGGCCCTGATGACAAAACATGGACACCTTCAAATCTAAGTTTTGACTTTGTGACAGCCAGAAGTCCCCCTCTATGGGTGATCTAAGGCTACAAGCTGGCTCATATGGCGTCAACATCTCTGCTATGTAACCTGAGCTATATGTAAGTTTTAAAATCAATTCTTAAATGAACAGGAAACCAGTGGAGAGAAGTCTGGATTAGAATGATGTGATGTCATCTGCAAAAAAAAAAAAACAAAGTTAGAAGCTTTTGCATTCTGAGCTAGTCGGAAGCGAGAAAGTGAATTTTGGTTTATGGCAGAAAGAGGGAGTCAAGCCTTGAGAAAAGGAAAAAAAAAAAGAAAAAAGACCAGATTTAGCACATCACAGTGCATCAGTTTGGTTCTCAATTGAAGGAAGCAGGACTAAAGAACTTCTTTGATCTGTGGTTCAAAGGTTATATCTGAATCAAATAGTATTCACAATTTTCTAGCTTCACATTGGCAGACAAAGGACCAAGGCTGCTCTCAATGAGACTGATATTGAATAATATAATTTCCAATTTGGAGCTACTGAGTTAAAGAAAATGTGGCATTCAACAGTTAACATCACTGAGATAATACAGAACAACAGCGAGGCTTCTTCTCTCACCAGGTCGAAAGTGAAGGTATATCTGTGTGTCGTCTGCGTAGTAATGAAGTTTTATTTTGCAATGTTAAATAATGTGGCTCAGTGAGAGCATATAAATAGAAATAAAGCTGCACCTAAAAGTGAACCTTGTAGTCAGCCACAGGAAATGTAAAAGAGCACATCAACAGCCTGTTGCAGGACATCAGCATCACCGCTGATTATTGGATTCAGCCATGTCTCTCCACAGCTTAACTACATACTGATCAGGGTTTTACTCTGAAGGGAGTGGCTCTACATGTAAAGCAGTTTCAGGGTTTGCACACTAGCCAAACCCTAGCAGGTGTGTTTAATCCTATAACACTAACTGTTGGAGCTATAATGTGATTATTTAGTACTCATATCGGAACTTCGTATTGGCAAGAACCCCAAAAATTTTCATCGGGGCATCTGTATTTACAATTATGTGTATTTCGGGTAAAATCCTAACGGGAATCCAAAAGTCTGTTAACTTTGACTCAACCCTTTTAATACAAAACCCCTAGAGGAGACCGTCTAATTCATAGTCTGTGTCAAATCCTGGGTAGAAAACACCCCCCCCTCGCCCGCAAAAAAACCCCATGTGAAACAGTAGATCCAAATAATACCACAACCCATCTACCGTAAATGTTTTGACATCACACTGATGCTGTTGTTATGTCTGACTGTGTACCAGTGGCGAAACCCAGAGCACAGTCGTAAACTCCCGTATTCAGCAGACGTCACAGCGCTCAAGTCCTACAGTGCTTTCGCAGGCCTGTTAC
The DNA here is from genome assembly GCF_000690725.1 of Stegastes partitus. Lineage (NCBI taxonomy): Eukaryota > Metazoa > Chordata > Actinopteri > Pomacentridae > Stegastes > Stegastes partitus. The sequence continues at coordinate 209,614 of NW_007578577.1, forward strand.
ATCAGCAGGGTGAAGTATGGGAGGGAAACATTTGGACTACGCACACACTTTAAGAAGTGAGGACTTACTCCGTGAGTCTGGGAAGCATCACTGCTAGTTTGTGACTGATTTTGTACAGAGCAGTCTGTATGTTTGATGCACACACGCACAGACGATGGGACAAATAAGAACATTACGCCCTGATTGCAAGAAATAATGTCACAAGTGAGCATCTACATAATCTCACACTGAATCACACAAAATCACGATTTAAACTTGGAGTTAAATAATTTTAGCGAGAGGATTCTTTCACACAGAAATGCTCTGTGAGAAATAGATAGAAAGACAGACTGTCTCTGTGATTTTCTTTTCTTTTTTTTTTTTTTTCGGCACAGCGGGCTAAAGCAGAGAAGTGTCCTCTGGGGTCCCTACTCCAGAGAAGTCCCCATTAGACTGTGGAGAAGCTGGTCAACAGGGGTCACGGAGCATGCTCACTGCTTTTTTCCCACAGTGCTTGCTCGGTTTACGTCCTCGGTCCTGCTGTGTGACCCACTCTTACTACATACTGTGTCATGCTACCCAGGGAGCTGTCACTTCCTTGAGACTGCTGGTCAGCCCGGCCCCTGCCAGCTCAGCTCTTTTATAACACATAGCTGGCCTCAGTTTACCTTAAGAATATTGCTTAAAAAGGGAATCCATAATACATTATGTGCAGTGCTGCACTATTTATAGAGTCGGGAGTGATAAATCACCCCTTACTTTATTTCGCCTGTCCGCCCCAAACTTATGGCTCCAGGATGTACGGTATGTCTCACTCTGAGAGCATGGGGAAGTCCACGTTCGAGCTCATTGACTTTACGCACAACCCATCCGGCTGCTCCAGGTATGAGACGGCCCCCCTGTCCCGTTAATCCCCAGCCCACCGCCCGTGCATTGTCTGGCGCAGGGTGGGATGTGGGTGTGTGCCTCTGGTCACCTTTCCCCCACTGGAGCAGCTTGTGCACACACCTTTCACGATATTCATTCATCCCCTTGGCTGTCGGACGTCAGATCCTGGAGACACACGTGCTTACTCACACTTAGACCCAGAGGATGCAGTGTGGAGCCGAGAAGAATTCGTGGAAGGAACTCAGACTCTCTCCCTCGCGCGTACACACCGGGCCAGACGACCCGGCTGAGAGCGTACGGACTCCTGCTCGGTGCTCATACATCAATGCAGGTGTACGTCATCACATAATAACTTTTATTGCTCAAGAAATACATCCTATGAATCAAAGTTTTTTTGGCTCAAGATACACACCAGTAAACAGAAGCAGGAAACACTCCCGTTTGTTCTTCCTATCTTTGTACATGAAGTTTTTAATATTTCCCAACTGAACGCGACCAGTCACAACTTATGGTCAAAGCTATCCACGCTCCTTTACCAGTTTTTTTCCACCACTTTGACATTAGTCAGTCTTCCTGTCGGTATATTAGCTTATTGGTGCTAAAATAGATGTGTGCACTGCAGTGACATTTTACTTAGTGGCAATAACTATCTTTAACCCCCAAAGTGTTAAATTCATCTTCTCTCCGTCTCTTTTGCTGTCTCCCTGCTGTGTGCTTTACTACTGTGCCTTTACAACAACTCCGCAAGGATTTCACAAGTCAGATTAGTAATAGACTGACCAGAGAGACTGTTCTGCTGGTGTCTCGGGTGATAAAATAGGCTCATAATAATGACAAATTTAGCAGTACATGTGGACTTACTCAGTGTCCTCCTGGCTGTCTGGTGTAGTTTTACAGGGAACGTCGGCTTCTGACAGTCTAGTGCAGATAATAATTCCACTATTTTATCCAATACAAAGAGTAGAGTAACCCCAAGGTCAACTGGCGATTGATCGTCTTTTTCAACATCTCACTGCTTTAAGTTGTTGCTCATAATTTTTAAATACATCATACACGTTGTGTATTCAAGGGTATTCGGCAAAAAACAGTCTCACGGATTGTGTTGTTTGCGACAACTTCCCCTCGAATCACAGTCAGTGAAGATGTTCTCAGTGGCTGTAGAGATAAGAAAGGAAAAGAAGATTAATGAGGAATGTCAGGTAACTGCAGTGTCTTTCCTCTAAATCTCCTTGAATTATTTATTCTCGCTTGAGGACTAAAACCTGCTTCACAAAATGATTTCTTTTGGGCCATAAATGCTATAAAATGAGAAGAGTAATCATATGCATTCATTTATAGACTATTGGAAAACAGCACTGATGTTAAGGATAATACCTGCACTCTGATTCTAAACCACCTAATTGCTTAAAGTTGTAAAGATCCTTTTATTCAACAACAAGCAAATTCTCACCCACCCATTTAATATATTTTTTAGTCATATAGCTAAAGTGTTAGCAGGACCATTCTGCACCAGGGGTCAGCATGTCTAAATGCATCAGACCTCAAAGCCGATCCCTGCAGGTGGTGGGCCCACTGGGCAGCAGTCCATGCAGCTTCTTAGCGTTGTGCCCAACCTAGCCTGGTGGGTCAAGACTCAGCCATCTCACTGGTAAGATCCCCTTCCAGGCCTTGCTGCAGAAGGGGGCCCCGTTCTTCCTATTCTGGACTCGTCCATTCATGATTTAATGAGGTCTTTGAATTGCTCTTCGTCTAATCCCTCCCCCGAGGACTGTCATGGAGAAAAAGGAGCTGACCTGGAAGGCGAAGCTCTTGATTTATAAGTCCATCTACGTACCAACCCTCACTGATGGTCATGGGCTGTGGGTAAAGACTGAAATAATGAGGTCATGGGTACAATCGACCCAAGTGAGTTTGCTCTATATGATGATTGCATCCAGTCTTAAAGATATAACGAGGAGCTCAGACATTGGGATTGAGGTCAGAGTAGAGTTCCTTCTCCTTCATGTTGAAAGAAGCCAGCTGAGGGGGTTCAGGCATCTGAATAGGATTCTTTCTGGACACCATCCTTTGGAGGTTTTTCAGAGACATCCAAATGGGGAGAGACCCTGACGTGGACCCACAATTCAATGGAGAGAGTAAATATCTCATTTGGTTTAGGAATGCCTTAGGATCCACCAAGACCCGACCCTAGAGAAGGGCAGAAAATGGATGGATGGATAGATCAATAAAGTAATATCACATAGTCAGCAAGTCCAATATTCAGTGTTCCACTGGACATCAAGTACTACCAGCTCCTAAAAATATTTAACTAGCTCTTTAGGTGTTAAATGTTCCATCATGTTCAACAGTCACTTTGCTTGTTTGCCGCATGGTGCTGGATAGTTAACGCACCGTTGGTCCATGACAGCTTACGTTCTGAAAATATCTGTTGTCCACCATAAAACCGAAACAATGAGCTGAAAGATAAATGTTTTGAGGTGCTTAGAGGAACTGCAGAGACTGGTTGACCATCTGTCTCATCTTATTTCTTTTTTTTGTTCCTATGACAGAGCACCATTCACTTTGACCTCTCCTTTATTACACTGAACCATTCAGCTTTAAATAGACAATGTTTTTATCCAGTTTGGATGTTTTTCAAGTCCAAGTATTCGCAGGACAGATAATCAAACCAACACAAAATTTAAATTTTACATTTTTTGTGTTTACATGCAAAGGATTTTTGGAAGAAAGATCCTCAGTTTGGTGTTTAGTGATGATGTCAACATAAAACAATTTTTGAATTAGCAATTATTCTCATGATGTGTATTGTGAACTCTACAGTTCCCTCTACCGTCCGTTTATGTTTTAACATCTCTAAGCTGATGCTTTTGGCTTTACAGCCACATGCTTCATAGAGCTCATCAAGCTTTTTTTCTGGCCATAATAGGGAGCAGCCAGTAAACCCACTTAAAAAGTCTGGAGACTAAAATAGTGTATTCTGAGGTGCCACACCTTCTTTTCTACATTACAAAATCACTTAGACATCACCAGACCTTTCCAGCTGTAAGAGTCTATCTCGTGGTTGGGAGGAAGCCTGGGTTTCTGTAATGATCGCCTTTGCATGCCCACTCAAAGCAACCGGTCCCCCCGGTCAGCCACTCCATACCAGTTCAATGCACTTAGCAGGAAGTTTACAGCCACCACAGTCGACCCAAAGCATGTCTGTCTTTGTTCAAAGCCCAAACAGTCTTTGTTCTACTGTAACAAAGAAGAAACCCTAAAACAGAGAACACGGAGAGTGTTTCAGGACTGGTTGGTGCCAGTATAGGACTCAGTATCGTGCAGGAAACAAAAGTCTTCCAGACTCCAGCTCTCCACAGCACAGGCACACTGACAATAATCGGGCCACACAAAAGCTATCGTTTGAGGAAATGTTTATTCCAAAAGTACCTTTCATTATTTCTACTTTGTTTTCTGCTACAGGCCATTGGTGAGGTCAAGACGCAGATGTATATCTGATTTGTGTTTTTCTTGGCTGGCTGCAGGCTTATTAGCATGCTGTGGAACTCCCTCTGTGGTGGAGCTCAACCGTGTGTGTGCCCTGCACTGCAAAAGCACTTCAGTTTGTGTACATTAGATAATGTTGAGTTATATACGCCAAAGCCATACATTTGGGACTGAATTAAGTCAGCTAATTTCAACACTGACCTTATGTTTTCTTAACTCCATGTGGAGTGTACATTCCAACACAACCTCATTGTGTTGTACGGTGCTCTCTAATAGAAGCTGTCAGTCAACACAAATCTTTGTTGTTAACTATAGCCTGTGGAGTCTCCACGGCACGGTTATAACAGAGAAGCTGCTGTTAAAAGAGGAACAAATTGTGAAAAGGGCCATGAGAAAACACTTAACTTGTGTTGGCTCTGCATATTTCTATGCTGGGTTTTGCTGATGACTCTGTGTCCAGCCCCTGCAGCCTGTCTTTAACTCCGTCGTGCTATAGATGAGTTGGCACTTTGATGTAGTGATGCATAAAGGACGATGGAAAACGCACCATGCAGTGGTCAGGCAATAACTCAACTTGAAAGCAAACCATTTGTTGTTTGTGTGTGAGTGTTTGCTGGACAGGCATACACTATATAGGGAGGGTTGTGAGTCACCCTTTTTCATGTAGTAAACACTGGATCGGCCCACGCTGGGCCTCCCATCTTCTCTGTGTCCTAGCTGCAAGACTTTTTATATCACTCACTAAATCAAACAGTCAGTCTCACAGGCCTTACAAAAGCTTTGGCAGTAGGTGAATGTGTGTTGGAGTGCACAGAGCTCCCTTCAAAAAAGGAAACCAAGCAAGCTCAACTCCATTGATAAGAGTTATCCGTTCGCCCCAAGTGCAGAGAGATAAATCACCCAGAAGTTTAATGCTTAGTCAGTATTTCAAAAGAGTGTGTGTGTTCTTTGGAATGGAAGGGAGATTAAATGAAAATCTGAACACTTTCGTGCCCCAGAAAAACGATCTGTTCAGCTCATACATTAAAAACTCTGAATTTAACCTCACAATCTGACAAGTACCTTTAAATGTGTAAACGTCTCTACCAGTTTTCATGCAAGCAAACAGTAGAGGGCGTTTCACCACAACATCACTGACCCTGAGCCAGCGTGTTACTCAGTGACATCAGCTCAGACTCTGCTAGACTGAATCAATACCACGAACAAAGAAGCTTCAGACTGTCATCTCTCACTGACCCTGACTATGACAAATACACGCAAACACACACATGCACTCAAAAATTCCTTTGGTGACATATCGATCTCCCTCTGACAGAGTCCTTGGCCCCAGATGTTGAATGTGTGGCACCCCGGCAGGAAACTTACTGCTTTGTAATGGAGAAAGGGGCCGGAAAACACAGATTGCTCCTCATTTTAGAGCATCAGTCACACTCGAGTTTGTGAGTTACGGTTCGGGAGGTGACAGTATGTCTGCCACAGGAAGTGCTCTGTTGACTCTTTGAACCGTCTGTTCTCACAGCTTCAAGGCAATCGGGCTGTGACTGTCGACAATGATCAGCTCAGGAGGGGGAGTGCGGTGTCCTCGACTGGCCACAAGATGACACTGTGGGACACAAACGGCACCTCGTTATTTTTCCATCAGCATATTGCTACTGACACACAAAAACTTGATCAATACATTAAAGTATCAAGTAATATCTGTACTATTTGGATAAAGAGCAATATGTTTGTATGTTACTTCAATGCATGTTGGCAACATCAGCTCATATTTCCTTCATAAATGTGATCAAATGCATCTAGAGCTTCCACTTTCAATTCAATAGCCTCTTGTTGTAACAATATCTTTCTGAAGTAAGTGGGCTCTCCATTGTTCATATATGTTTACTGAAATTTAAACTGATATTCAAAATAGGCTTTTCTATGTTCAAGTGGCACATACATTCAGCTTAGAATTACATTTCCATAACGTTTGGTGACTATCAAGACAGAGATTTAAAAATAATGATAAAAAAGCTAGTTTACCTTTTTGCCTCGGGTGATGTTCCAAAAAAGCTGGATCTCATATTTCCTAAAAAGCAACGCACACATGGATGGTGGCTGTGGACTGCATTAAAACAATGGCTGCAGCAATCGGCTTGAAAGTGAAGCCAAAGTAAAAGTGCCTAAAAGCGCAATACCACTGAGCACCACTAGGTACATGTTTCAAAAAGCTCTGGCTGCCATAGACTTCCATTCAAAAATAATCATCAAATTTTTGTTTATTTCTTTTTTTTCCACGAGTCACGATGATTTATCTATTTTTTTAAAATTATTTTCTAATTTCCTTCCTTATGATCAGCCTTCTGGCAGTTCATCTGAGAATAATTCCATAATTAACGAAAAATGAGGCCTCAAAATTTGCGATGTTTAGTGGCGTGGCTGCCTTGATTGACACGTCAGATCAGAACCATTAAATGTAAAGCAGCATCAAGGCTGGTATAAGTGGACACACAGTATGTCCTCAGGTTCTGAGTCAGTCCCACCCCTCGCACCTCTGCAGATCCGCCCTCTTTTCCAAATATGATCAGTTCCGGCTCTAAGATCTCTACGACGGTGACCAGGAAGTAGCCTACAGGAGGCTTTAAAACAACGATCCACACACACCAATGGGTGACGTTTCTGCGGCTACGCTCCTCTTTTATATACAGCCTAGGATTGCAGCTCTGGAGACACATCCGTTATATTCTCAGCTTGGCTTGAGATAACCCTAATGACATCACAGAGGTTATTTTCTGCATTTACAGGTTGCAAACTGATCTTAATGGGTAGAATTGATCGAGCGCTTCTTCAACTACAATAATTTCACGTTACCAGACATAATACAATAACCATAGCCACTTAAATTACACAACTAATTTCTCAGAGGAATTACTGGAAATGATCAAGTGTGAATTATGACAATATTGCTATTTGCTGCTCTTGAGGCTTTGATTATATAAACGTAACCAAGGTAACGTGTCGCTGGAGAGGAGTTGTAATAGGGACACAAGTTGTTAACTTTCAGACAAAAAAAATAGTATAAACACAAAGTGACTGCAGTGTAACTCCAGATGAAAATGAGGTATGTTTCTGCCTAATTAATTTATTCAGCAAATCAGTCAGGTTCTGATTGCCAGAATAAGCAGCCTCCTTGCTCTCAGGCACCAGTATTAAAGATGACTTGTTACTTAATAAGGCTCCTCATTGAAATACATCTCATTAAAGGTGTTTACATTTGATTTTTTATTTACCTGCTATCAGTCAGTAAATACTATGCGCTGCTTTACGGTGTGTTTCTTATTCACCCTCTGACACCTATCAGTGGAGGCAGAGCTGCTATTCAAGGTGCTCCATCCACCATTAGGAGCAACCTGGGGTTCAGTGTTTCACGGACACTTTGGCATGTGGGGGGACTCCAATGACCAATTCTGTAGTTGATGGACTGGCCAGTCATTTTAATTACCTGTCCAATTATGAATACTATCAGGCTGCAGCTTCACGTTATTCGAATAACTAACATTAAAAGCATTAGGTTTGTTTCAATTAGACTGTAACGTAGACTTTTTCGCCAGATCAAAAACATTCTACCCTAAACCTGCTTCTGTTCTGCGCTGTCTTTGAAGTGTGACAGGAGTGTTCTGGGAGTTTTCTGCCTCCTCACAGATGAAAAAAAACAGAGCTCATCTGCTCTGGATGACAAAAATGAACCGGCTCCTCGGGGTCAGCCGGGTTAAGCTAAAGAGCTTTTACGTCCTTTACTTTCGTGGCTAATCAGTGTCGCTACTTCAGTCGAGGGGACAAATTACAGGAGTATATGTCCAGTCTGTAGGAGCTCATTTACAGAAGTACGTGCAACTCAAGGAGAAGGCTTCTGTAAAGCACAAACATCACATCACACCAGTGGCCAGCCGGTTGCCAAAGTCCGGTATCTGTCAGGACCAGTGAATGAAATAGTTTGTTACATCTCGGAGCAGCCTGAAGCATCAGCGGCAGCAGCTGTCTGTAGCAGTGTTCACTGTTTACAACCAGCAGTCATCCTTCAAACACCTGTGAGCCAAAGAAAGGGCTCCTGCCACAGTCTAACCAATCACAGCTGTCAGCTGGTGTAGGCAGATCTGCTCTCACTTTAAATTGAAAATGATCAGTCAGTCATTGTAATCTAATTCTTTTTTTCCCCTCTGTTCCATCTGAATTACAAACAATAAAAAAAAAGACAAAAGCACATCATTTTTGTACTTTTAGGTTGAAAGGGTGGGCAAAATAAATTTAAAACACAAATCAACATTTTTCTCATTTCTGGCTTCATTGACAATCAAAGCAAGTGCGATATAAAAATAACAACATGAAATAACACAGCGGCTGAAAATAGCTACTCTCATACTACAAAGTACTAATCTATGGTATAATATCGCGGCGCATTTTAAAGGAGGCTCAATTTGTTGTGTTGAAATATTAACATTTTTTTGCGTCAATTATATCATGTTGCTTGAATCCTATTCCCAAAGTGTAAATATTTATGAAGCTGGTCGTGCGTTCAGAAAAGCGTCGGGGGGTATTTATTTATGTATGGAGGTTACAGAGGAATGTATGTTTAGACACTGCGGTATTGATTTTTACAGAGTATGTCCGATCCCCATTTGGTTTTGTCTGACTATTAATGGAGCGCAGGTGTTCACCGCATGCATAAAATAATTCAGCCTTGAGAGGTAGGCCCATACAAACGATATTTAAGCGAGAAAAAAAAAAAAAAAAGCCCAGATATGAGTAGTTGTAAATTCAATACACATAATTTCAACTGCAAGTGCTATTATCCGGGGTGCACAGCCTGCTACGTCTATGAATTTATATAACTCTGAGAGCTAATAAATCAAATGTAAAAGCATATTACTAGATACCAGAACTTTTTTTTTGGCTAAAGAAAATCTCAATACTCCTTTTGTATGTTGCCAAAGTAACACTCTCTCCTCAACTCCTTTGAAGCAACTTCAGAGCATCAATATTTAACCTGACATTGTCAAATCTAAAAAAAGAAATGATGCTTGAAGGGAAGGTAGCGCTTTGAAGCATGTTTGCCTGTAGAGTCGCGCCGAACATGACTGATTTCCTCTCTGAGTTTGATGACAACACACAGGCACTGTGCAGATCACAAAGTCATAACACACACATTACAGCCATTACCGACTACGCTTTTGATTACATAGGAGCTAATGGCATGCGGTGGTAACCTGATGGATAGCTCCGAACGGCACAGAACAGCAGGCCTGCTGCACACGTGTGATGGATTATTTCTGTGTGCTTCTTTTCATTTTCTGCTGACAGGGCACAGCAAGCAATCTCGTATGATACTTGCTAACAGAAGGGCAGCTTGTCCGTAGCAAAAAGAAGAGCAAGCGCTGGCCGGCGAGCTCTCGGTGAGGTCAAACTGAGACGCATCCGGGAGCCACAGACAGAACTGACAGACTTGACTTTTACAAACCTGAGATCGCAAAATCGCATTGCCGCTTTAAATCGTTTTGTTCGGTTCAAACATTCATCAAACACTGAGTAGTTTGTTGCATCACATTTCAAACATGCTTCCCAATGTTCCTGGGTAAGTGAATTCCAATGCACTTCACCGAGTATGTCAGTAATTGAATGCATCACTGTTTGAACGCACTTCAGCTGCAGTTGCTGAAGTCGGTGGTGGTGGTGATTCAGTGTAGTCAGTTCCTTTTAAAAAGTTGCTGATCAGGTTTTGTTCATACATGCTTGACACCTCCAGCTCAAGAGCAACCTCAGCACTATTTAGCTGAGACTTGTCTTTTTTTCAGGCCATAAACTTGGATATTGCCAATTCCTTGACAGTCCGGGAGGATTCACTACAACGCACAGGCATGGATGAGCTCTGTGCAATATAGAGGGTTTCTTGTGTGTTGAAAATGTGGTGGTGTGTTAGTTCAGAAGCAGTTTTGAGGAAAAACCACTGCGGGGGTCGTCTTCACCTGGATTGTGGCATTTACCTGCTCTGTGCCAACTATCGTAGGTCGATCGGGCCTTAGTTTCTGCATGTTTCTTCTCCATTTCAACAACCCTTTGTCCGTTATATCCTTGTACGGTCCTCCAATTTAAATGCCAAAATATATTATTTGAGAGAAAGACACACAATATAGATGTTTTTTTTTCCGGCTCTGACATCCCTATCAGCAGGAGAGCATCATTTGTCAGCGCCTTCTACAACTCTTATAAATCACGGTTGAAAAATAAACACCCACTGCCTCTGTGGACTTTGTAGCTCTATAATAATGTTGCCTGACTTCTTGCTTTGCTCCAGGTTACTGCAGCCGCTAAAGGATTTTTATCACAATGTCGTTTTGGGGCATTTTCCTGAAATGACTGCGGCTGTCATTTTTCTTTGGGAGGACAGTCTCCCAGGACTTCACAGAGAGCTGGAGGTGATGGCTGCAGAGTCGCCACGCCGTGTTGTTAAAAAGAAACCTTTTGGCAGAGGGTGAGGAAGCATCCCAGAACAAGGATTCTGTCCCCCTCCCTCTAACTGACATGAAAATGAGTGCTAATAAGATGAATTCCCAGCAACGCCTTCGGATAATCGCTCTGAAAATGGCAAAAGTAAAACCCTTTGACAGACTGAAGAAGGTCATTGCAATGAGTTACACATTGTTGTTTTTGAATGAAAAATGTACGATTTCTTTATTTTATTTCGCTAGCTACAATTTAAATCACATTAAAAAGAAATAGCTGAATAAAAACACTAACATCACGGGGTCTAGAGAATTCTTGGAGTAACCATGACCAAACGGCCTCACACACAGTTTTCTATGAATCATTCAACAGTGCAACAGGCAAAGTTGACATTTCTGCATGCATTTCTTATGAAAGTATGACTATTTCATCGGCTCATTCCGAGGCAGCTTTCAAGGGCCATTTCTTTTCTAAGAGCGGATGAGTCACTCTTAAAGCTGCATTATTCTTACCATGAGGTAAATTTGCCTTTGATCAGGAGCTCCGTAAGCGTGAAACGGGATGAGGGATTACAGTTGTGGGACAGAGACCTGAAAAAAGGACTTGACTCTGCACGCCACATGCGCAAGCGAGGGATTTTTCTTCTTGAGCCAGTTCGACACGCATACATGCACGCACTGGAGCAAGAGGAGGGAAGCCGGGGGCGATGCCTCTGGGGCCGGCAAAAGTTCAGTGTCTTGACAATTCTCGTGGAGTGGTCAGCAAGGGGACATGAACCCTCCACTTCTGACGCCGCACACGGGACTTCAAAATCAAATCACCTTTTGCTGACCCTAAACTGACAGTTAAGACTTGTGCAGGATGTGACATGCCTCTCTACTCACCAAGTGCTACTGATAGAGTCCACCGTTCCCCAAACCCAAAATATTCCACAATCACAAACCGTATGCTTCCTCCTCCTACACCTAAGTTACACTCCTCAAACCTGTGTTGAAAGACAGGTGTGATATTATCGATTTACTGGACCAACTGCAACAGAATTTGGACAAAATTTAAACTGATATTGGTGCTGCAAGAGAAATCAGAGGATTCACACATTTCATTCAGGTGAAGAAGAATATCTATTCAAAAAGGTCATCTGTTTGAGATTTCCCAAAAATAATGGTTTAGAGGGATAGTTTTGTGCATGTAGTCGTTAGAATTCATCCTCTGGGGACAAGGAGCATCTGTGCAAATCTCCATTCAGTATTTGGACTGTTCACATAACAGATACTACTATCCACACAGTCATGCTGCTAACACGGCTAAAGCTAATGATCAGTGCTTTTGATCTATCTCTTTATCCCATCACATTTTTAAAGGTAAACATACAAAGCGATGCATAAATGTGCTCCAGTGAGCGTTAGTTAAGACATCTTCTATTCATCTGAACTGAGTGAAACCGACTGAAGCACAAAATACCCGTTAAGACAAATAAAACATTCAAGTTGTTTGGGGATTTTCCTTGAAAGGTTTGCCAAAGATATTTGGCAAGTTATCACTGAGATAAACTACAAATCTGGATGCTTCAACAAAAGGGTAGAAAGGCGGCATTTAATTAAAAATGGCTCCGAGCTGGATTTTCTTTTTTAACAGCTCCTGATTGATTAGCGTGACAACTGGAAGAGGCTGCAGCCATTTTTCTACTTAATAAAACCATCCCCCACAATAGCCTCAAGCCTTACATGTACATGCTCCATATCCTGAGCACTGTTACAGCAACCTTGACAAGAAATATACACACACACACACACACACACTGTACGAAACGCCATTTGAGCAGCCACAACACACTGTTCCACCGCACCTCTCTCCCCTTAGAAGGCCGATTTCCACGCACAGTCGAGCATGAGACAGATACAGTATTAGGACAAAGAATAGCTACCACATGACAGCAGCCTGGATGTCTATAACATGACAGCGGTGGGATCCACAACAGGCTTGTTATATGTGGTTGCCAAGCCTCCTGTGAGGACAGGATTTTTCAACATTTAGAAAACTTTCTCCCTCTCCTGAGTGAATGCATCTTGAAATCCTGAGCAGACAGCCCAAAATAACCCTGCGCTCTTGTTTTCCTTTTCTCCCTCAGTCCTCATGTTTACGCGTCTACAACCCTCATCTGCTCCAGTCAGCCCGAGGAAAGCGCCTGTTGCATGGGTGTTTCCATGGCAACGGGGCAGCAGAGGCTCTCTAAAGCCGGAGCGAGAGCACCTGGAGCTGAGCTGATGGCAGAATAGAGGCTTGACCCGGCAGGCCGTCGCCGAGCCGGGCCAGAGTTGCGTTATTATTGAACATTTCATTACCGTTGCTTCCTCCTGCCTGGCACTGACATGATAAATTGTCACCAGACGCAGGCTGTTAATCATTTCTCGGGGTTGCACAAGTAATAAAACACGGGGCTCTGTTCCTGCATTTGATGATGAAGAGTGGAGTATGTCCTGATAAAGAGGGAGAGAGATATTTAAAGAGAGGGGAGGAGAGTGTTTCAGTGCTGGAAAGTGGATTACATCCATTATTTAGGAGCTGCTTCCACTTCTGTGAGAGAGTAGAGAGAAAGGAGAAGTGTTTGGAGGATACAAACATCTCCGCTGTGTCCCTTTGTGAACCGGATGAATCCTGCATTCTTACATGGGTGAAAGAAATGGGCCTAATTGCAGTGAAAAGAGCAGAAAATGTAAACTGTCTGCATCAAATACACTGAAATATTTACTGTTTGGGTGTGTTGAGCAACTTAAGATTTTGCAGCCTTGAAAACAAGTTGCAATGTTTCTCTTATTAGCGCAGATTCATAAATGTAGCCATGCTAAAAAAAAAAAAAAAGGAAAAAAAGTTTCAGATCATTGCATCAAAAGGAGTCGAATGCATTGAGGGCCCCTTGAATTGCAGAGAAACTGGGCCAAAAAAGCTCTGATATGTTCCTGTTTGATCATGATGCTTTATCTCTGTTTCCCATTTCCTCTTATGAGCTGCACAGATTGTGTCCACAGGGTAATCTTGAATGCACATTTTTGAACATATGGCATTAAGTACCTTGGCATGTGCCGCAGCAACTGGATGAAACTTTACATGATGTAAGCTCCAAAAGTCCTCAGTTCTCTGCATGTTTAAGCTGACATATGTGCATCCAGTGAGTTCAATAAGGAAGGGAGGGAGGTAAGTATAAGCTAAACGGACGTAAACATGCACAGGCAACGTTCAATACTTAAGCTGCAGTATCTTCAAATTAAATGTCAGTAAATGCTGCGGGGAGGAAAAAGTTAAAAAGGATAAAAGTGCACTTTTTTTTTTCATGTATCTTTTTGGATAACGCCAACATCGCGATGGAAAACATTTCATTTTCTGCAGAAATAAATCCACATTGGTATTCACCGGTCACCAACAGTGTCCACTCTGTTCACTGCTGTTCGTCTCTCATCTCCCCATCGTTGTTTCCAGGAAAGCGACGGGGAAAAAAAAAAAAACACAAAACAGCCCTCCCTGGTATCATCCTCCACCTACTGCTGTCACTGTCCTGAAATAGGGACACAGCTTTCCCGCTGTTTGTTCTCTATCAGATGAAAATATCTTTCAGAAAAGAGAGTGGATGCAGGAGGAGGAGGAGGAGGAGGAAGGGAAGGAGTGTGGAGGGCGAAGGGAGAAAGAGGGCATAGAAAAGGCACAAATCAAAGTAAGCAGCCAGGAGGAGTGAAGCAGCGTTTTTAAGACTGTCCTATCCAGGCTTTGATGTTGTGAAAGGATGAAAGCTCTTTGCTTTACTTTTCTTCAAAGCCTTTTATTTCCACGCACACACTTTTTTTTTTTTTTTTGGAGGCTTGAGATAAGTATGTTAGCCTCCTCACTATTTCTTCTTTTGTTTGCCCAAATGATTAGAGCTCTACAAACAGTCCAGATACACCTTCCTACCTGCCACCCAATATCTGCCTTGTTATGACACTTCTGTTCTATTTTTGTTCTGTCAAACCAGCGGGGAACTTCGGTGGCTTACAGTCGAACCCAAAATGATTCTAATGCTAACAAAAAGGGGGGAGAGACAACCAAAACGACCACACACGTGTTCATTTGTTGAATATATTATTTTTATTTTAACATCATCATCATCATCATAGTTTAACTTTTAATTTTCCCTTCATTCATTTAAAATGATCACCTCTGAATGTACACATACTGCAAACTGTCAAAAATATACAAACAAATGCAGGCTTGTGCTATAGTCTGGTCAAATGTCTAAAAAACAGTGGCACTGGGAGGAGAGAGAGAGAGACAGAGAGAGAGAGAGAGAGAACAAAGGCAGAAGAGTGAGAAAGAGACAGAGAGAGAGAGAGAAAGAAAGAGACATTGAAACCGGTAAAGACATGCACAGCATCATCGTGAGCACCACTTACGGTGATCCAGGTGCGCGGTACTTCCATGGGATCCTTGTGGAAAAGTACATACATTTCATCATCTGACAGTGGGGCAACAAAATGCCCGCCACATATCAAATCAAAAACAAAATGTTGCTTGTTAATGGAACTGTTAGGCACATCATTGTTTTTTATGGTTTTACATTTTCTGGAAAAGTCAGAGTTACTGTAAATGTAGAATGCTTAAACAAAAACAAAAAGAAAAAAAATAAGGAAAATAAAACATACAATAAAAAAGAAAGAAAAAAAAATGCTTTCAAAAGTCATTTTGGAATCACTGTCTTGTTAGTAACTCAACATTGTTACATAATGTGTGCGTGAGTGCATCGGTGTTGTCTGCTGTGTGTGCATGTATGTGTGTGTGTGTGTGTGTGTGTGAGCATGTTGTACACAAGTGGGTGCATTTCTGTAGAACCAAGTGGTTTAATGGGAGTGAGTACTTGAGGTGTTCTGTGGGTGGTTTCTGTGATTGGCTGACAGCTGTCCAATCAGATGCTCAGGTCTTTGGGATTCTCCTTGTAGGTCTTCTTGGGCTCAGGGACCACGGGCTTGGACGTGCGACTGGTGTTGGTCTGGAGCGTGCTGTAGTACTCTCTAACCTTAGCCGCTACGAAATTGTCATCGTCCTCTTCATCCTCTGAGTCGTCCCTTCTGAAGCTCCTGATCGGGGAGATGTCTCGTCCAAGGCTGCGGGCTCGGTATTGAGGCTCGGGGGAGCTACCTCGGCTGGCAAACCGTCCGTCCCTCTCCATCCTCTCAGGCGAGCGCCCTCTCAGCAGCGAGCTGTACCGCTTGTAGCCTGAATCCGAGTCAGGGGTGCGCACTCTGGGCAGGGTGGTACCTCTGTAGGTGTCTCTCAGGTTGCGGGACGTCACGTCCTTCAGCAGGCTGTCCCCCCTGTAGGCCCTCTCCATCGAGGAGGCTCTCAGCAGCAGGCTGTCATCCTCAAACAGACGGTCCTCCCTGCGCAGTTGTGGAAGCGTGGCCTCCCTGTTCAGGCGGTCCAGGGCCGGGGACTCACGCAGGATGCTGTCCTCAAAGGGGAGGCTGGGTTCGGGAGTCTTGGCTGGCTCCTTCAATACGGCCTCGTTTCCACTGGGCTTCTCGTTGCCGCGGCTCTGTCTCTCTGGGGAGGCATACCGGCGGTAGGGGTCTGAGGAGTGGGCACGGCGTCTGGTGGGGGAGTGGTGGCGAGAGCGGTGGGGGGACCTGTGGCGGTGAGGCGAGCGGTAAGGAGAACGATAGGGCGAGCGGTGGCGATTGTGAGAGGAGGAGTGGTGGCCGTGGTGACCGTGGCGCCTGTCCGGGGAGCGACCGCGGTGGTGCCCCTTGTGTCGGCCATCCAGGTTGTTTTCGGTGCTGCGTGACCGACTGTGCCCTTTGTCAGGCGAACGGTGGCGGCTACGGTGGTTCCCGCTAGAATGGTGGCGGTGGCCGTCACGTCCCTTGTCATCCTTCTTCTTGCTCGGCTTGGACGCATTCTTCCCTGTGGACTTTCTCCCCTTGCTGGTTTTCTTGTGGGGGGAGTGGTGGCGGTGGTTGGAATGGTGGTGCTTGCCAGTGCCTTTAGAGTGGCGACTCGGCTCCTGCTTGCTCCGGGATGGTTGGTGAGGTTCTGGTGGGTAGCTTGACTCTGATGGCGCGTTGGTTGGGGGCAGGGTGCTCACTTCCGCAGCGTCTTGTAACCCTGAGGCTGGGTTGGCTGCGCTGCTGCTGTCGTTGGGGCTGCCGTCTGCAACAAAGTGTGACATACAGACGAGGGCAGGGGGATCAAACATGCGTCTACACTCGTAAAGCTTCTATCTGCTTTCACATTGATCATGCTGAACCAATCAGACATGAAGCCGAGAACATTTCCAATGGAAGCCATTCTGATGTTAATGCCAGCAAAGATGGCTAAGTTGTTAGATGGCACAGCAACAGCCAATGATAAAACAGTGTAGCTTACACAGAATAAAAGGCAGTGACACAGTTGTGAAGCAGCCATTTGTTGAAGACACTGGTCGTCCAAAACAAACCTGTTCCCTGGTCTACCTGGGGCCAGCCTTCTGACACAGAATGGGACTTGGCTGGTCCGGTTGCTGGACTGGAGGCTGGATACAGTCAGTGCCAATGTACTGCATATTGATGATGTTGCTTGATTGTACTGATTAGCCATGCTCTTTCATGCGCTGTCATGATGCCTTAGACACTTTGTTAATCTTTAAAGCAAATTAAGTGCTCAAGATGAGATCCAAAAACTAGCAACTGCTGTAAATGTCCTCCAGTTACAGTGGGTGTGGTTTGGGTGGCACTAAGACAGGGAATTAAATGTTCTGCACAGATTTACATCCATCCTTAAGGAGTTTGTCAACTTTAGTCTCACTAAATCACAGTGTGCGAGCTACAGAGGAGCCACTAAGAACTTGGCTCTTCTTAATAAGACATGAGCTACCTTGAAAGCATGATTTGTGAAATTTTAGGGGACAATCGTGGATCATGTGTAAACTTAGCCATCACCAGTGAAGTGTGGCAGCGCAAGATAAACTGGACTCAATTTAGCTTTTAAAACTATTTTCTTGATGCCAACTGCCATCAAACAAAAGAAGAAGCTTTTTGAAGACAAGGCAGCTTAGTCGCAAATATTGGATCTACCAAAAAAATTTAAGCCAATCCACTCAACCTGAGTCAGACACATTCCTACCACAAATCAAGTGCTTCATAAATGTATTTCATTCCACAAAAAAGTGAAGATAAGCGAACTCCCCTAAAAGCCATAATGTAGTTCGCACACTGCAAGATTGTCTTCTTAATCAGCCACCACAATGCTTTGTTTATTATGGAGTTCCTAATACTACAGTTCTATCTGTACATGTGTCTGTGATTTAAGGAAAGACAACAAGTTGCAGATATAAAACTACAGCAGAAAATAACAAAGATTTTCTTCTCAGCTAGTAACTATATCTAATTGACAAAAACTCTGCATTTCATCCCTTGACTTGTTACCAAGAGGTCAAATGCAACTGGAACAAACATGGGCATGAAGTATCCAAAACAGCGGTTTCGGCAGCGGCGACGTTGGCAATGCGATTGAGTGAATGGATTTGTATGCATGAAGTAAGAGCACGGGCACGGGTGAGTTGAGTCCACACCACACACATCAAGATGGGGAAAGAAAAAAGAGACAGAGAGAGAAAGACAGGAGGTGGGAGGTAGAGCCAGACAACAGGGGAGGACAGTTACAAACCGTGGTCTGATTTTGGAGGACAGAGGCCTCCCCCATCTTGTCATTTCTCATACATGCAGTGAGATGGGGAGCGACCATCCCTGAAGGAAGACAAGAGCCCAGCGCAATACAGGAAGAAGGGAAGATACACAAAAACAGGAAAGAAAAGAGAAGAGCACAGTAGTTTAGATTGCTTGGAACCAACTTGAAGCAAGAAAAAGAGAATTACTGTCTGCGTTGATTCTTAAATGAAAAAAAACGTGTTTATTTGATCATTTGAGTCATTCAGAATAAAGAGACAGTCCAGGAAGTTGCCCAAACCCTTCAGTGGAAACCATCAGTTACAGAGAACAGTCCTGGAAACAAGCGTGCGCACACTCAGACACAGTAACCCACACACACACTCACACTCACTCACATACACGCCTAGACATGTGGACACGGAAGCAGCAGGAAAAAAAATAAAAAAACAAATCCAAAAAGAAATAAAGACAGTGAGACTGGCACACCCACAACAGCGAATGAAGCAGTTTTACATTGCTGACAGAAATCAAAAGGAATACTGGCAAGACTGTCAAGGTTGTGCCAACTAAAAAGTACAGACAATGATCCAAAATATACAAGTTCACATGATGCCGTATCGGTGCAGGTTAAGACAGCACATTCTTAGCGCAAATAAACTTACATTGATGAACTTTTCAAGACAGGCAAATGTATCTCCACTCAAAAAAATAGAAAGCAACGAAAAAGAAAACATTTAAAATGACTCGTGACTATCAATCAAAACTGGTCAATACGATTAAAAAAAAAAAAAAAAAGAAGAAATGTTCCATAAATATTATGGAAAATAGACAATAGAAGGGGAAGAAGAAAAAAAAAAAAATCCAATTTACACTTTTGACAAGTTCATGCAGCAATAGACTTTTATCCATTAATATGTGGCTTTGATTCATGGCTCTGTACACTGAACAAAAATACTTGTAAAAATGCCTCTATTCTTTTCATCACTGTACAAAACGTTTATATAATTGGAACGACTCATTTTCTTTTTGAATGGGGATGGGTGGAGTTCCTATCTTCACAGCTTTTCAATGACATTAACAGTGGGTGCAAAAAAAAAAGAAGAAAAAAAATAATCCATGGATGAGTGAGTAATGTCAAGCACAGTATAGTGAGATTTTCTCTTGAAAAAAAAAAAAACTGGTAACAAAAAAAAAAAAAAAAGCATTAGACTGCCTTTTTTTTTCTTCTCAATACAGTTCTCACTTAAAACCTTTAAGAGTTCAGTAGCTTACATTCACCTTCAATAAATATCATAAATATGTTTGTGTCACATCCTAACCAAAGCTGTGAGAGGTCCCATTCTATCATGGGATGCTTCCTCGTAATACTAAATTAGTGTTTAATGAGGAACTGGAGCCATCAATATAACTTCCTACCCACAAGAAACATTGATTTTTCACTACTCTGGTCATTTCAAACCCTGTAAACAGTTTCTTTCTTTTTTGTTTTTTTTTTTTTTGTTTTCATGTAGCAATGACATCAGACCCACCACCTTTCTGTAAAGTCCCAGCAGAGTGCTTTTGCTCAGTGGCCAGAAGGTGAAAAGTGACAACGGGGATGACATGGAAACTGAGAGCAGGTGATAGCAGGAGGGGCAACAGCACCCACAGGAGCAACCTCCACCCCTGCTCCCCCTCCCGAAAATCCCAAAAGCCCAGGAGACACCTCCACCACGAAGAGACCCCCAAAGACCAAGCAACTTCCGCCACCCCTCTCCCCTCCCTGGTGGGTTTGTCCCAGGGATGGGTGAGGGGCAACGGGAGGGTGATTTAGTTCCTTTCCCCTTTCGACCCACCACCGTCCACTGGGCATCCCCTTGCTCAGGGCGTGAAGATGGGGGAGAAGGGAATGTTTTCGTAGATTGACCCACCATATTCAGGCACAGAGCCGTCACCCCTCTTGAGCACCAGATGGGCGCGTCGGCCTCCGTTCTTGATGAGCTCGATGGCTCGCGCGTGCTTCATGCCCTTGGTGCTCTCGCCGTTGATCTCCAGGATTTCATCGCCGACCTGTAGGGGAGGAAGGAGACGAGGGGAGGAGGAGGAGGAGAAGAGGGAGAGGGAGGAAGCAAAAAAAAAAGAAAGAAAGGTGGGAGGCAGAGAAGAGACGCAGAGTGACAGGTGAAGATGGAAGGAAGAGGAGTTGAATCAGAGAGGGGGGAAAAAAAAAAAAAAAGGAGAGACAGTGAGAGCCAGGAAAAGGAGAGGAGACAGCAGAGCAAGACAGAATGCGAAGAACAAGTGACAGTGGGGAACAATGTACACAAGAGGAAAGATGAGAAGCACAGAGGTTCAAAGGGACACGGTGACAGAGGAAGGGAAGGAAAGGGTGGACAGATCAGGGAGAAGTTACAAATCAAATCTGCTGAATGGTAAACTGCACAAAAGCAATATTATTATTTTTTTTTTCTAAATCAACAATTTACAGAAAGAGCAAATTGCATCAAAATGCAGTAACTGTGACGAGCAGATGGAAATGAGAAGGAGAGAAAGAAACAGAGAGAGAGAGGAACAGGAGGAAAACAGCAACCAGAAGAAACACTTTTTGCTTCCTGATTCTTTGAATCCACTCCTCAGGTTATCTGTCAGTGCTGTCTGCACCAAGGGAATACTTCTCTGGCAGAATATGGATTGCTCACTGACACCTTTTTCTGCCTCACAGAGCTGCTACTATTAATATCTCTGCTAATAAGGTGCACAACCACAAACGGCTGTATTCAAATGTGCATGCACGGACGTATTAATGCACGCACACCCACACACTTCCTAACACGTTAATATATATGTGTGATGAAAAAGATCCCTTATATCTCACATTCATGCAATATCCACCCAACAGGCTCTTTGCATGTGTCACATGCAAACACCCAGGGAGGAATAACTGAGCCCTGCATTGTATATTCAATCAGGCAGCTCAGGGGAAGTGCTACTGGTTGTGTGCAATCAATCAAATTAAAAGGTTAAAGTTTCTTGACAGCTTCTGTGGCAAGTATGAATGCCACTTTACAAGCTCCTGGTGAAATGTTAATTAATTAAAATGTATATATTCTGTCAGTGGTTCCGTTCACTGGCTCTGCAGCGTTTGTGTGTTTTAACATTGCGCTCACACAATCAGCCATTTGCGTGGCCAAGCCTGGAAGTGACTGTGTGTGAGTGTGTTCAGTGAGGCATAGCTTGCAGTAGGGGGTACATTTTGCACACATAATTACACTGATAGATAGTACTATTCTGATATTATCCCTGAGTGTGTTTACATACACATTAGTAGTCCAATCCTGGTTTTGATCGTTTTCAAGATATGGCCTTTACAAGGAACATGAGAAAACTGATTATTCACATTCCTGCACACAGGATCCCAACAGGATTCTGGTTCGTGATCACACGTTGCAGCTTTGATATATCAAATTTTAGCCACTATGTTCTCACCAGCCGCTGAGAAAACCTGGATGATCACAATACTTTAGGTAGGGTGCCAAGCTCTCTCAAAACCAGGACAAAACCTTGTCGAGATTTTTTGGAATCAGAACAAGATGTTTCCACGTGCAACACAAAAGCAGCAAACTGCAACAATCCCATCATAACCAGGAGACTAATCTGAAAGTAAATACTCGCTATGAGGCTGCCGTTAAACACAGAGCTGATAGGAACAGTCAGCACTGACACTGCACCTGAATGTAAAGACTTATCACATGAGTATATAACAACGGTTGAAATGAGAAGTCACGTAATTAGAGAGACATTTTACAGTTGTTGTATCGTAAATGCAGAAAACTTCCTTAACGGTGCCTTTTTGCATAAATTGGAGGATTAAGGATTAATTTGTGGGCTGAGAAAATTCTCCTATTTTGTTTTTATTTAAATAAATACTGATTTAAAAACAATCCCAAAAAAAAAGGGCATTGTTACAAAGAAGGCAATTTTTCTTCGCTCATGAAATGTTGACATTTCGCAGATACATGGAAATGTCTCCCACCGCTCATACATAATAATAGAGCCCTCCTATTCCTCATTGTGTTGGTTAACATTTACAGCAATGATTCCCCTGGTATGTTTTTTCACAAATCATGGCACATAAACACGAAGCTTTATGGCAGGATTTAGAAGCGGGGGAGACAGAAATGCAAGAAAACCAATGTATGGAAAATAAACCCAAAACCCCAAGAGAACTGTTAACTACAGATTTCAGGGAATACTTTATGTGGGTCCAAAAAAAATGCATGTGAATATTACTGTAATATAATGAACATGGATTTAATTAAATTCCACAAGAAATATTCACCGATGCACAGTTGCATACAAGCTTTATTTAATACAGTTTAGAGTCTTGTTGAGACTAAGATCGAATTTTCAAGGGACACAAGAATACATGGAAAATTTGATGTGTTTTATAATTAAGTACAATCTGGAAGGTACTCCAGTGATTTAGTAAAGCCCTTCTAAGGAGTTTTGAAACATCCAAGAAAAAAAAAAAATCAATTCTGGAGTCAGGGCATCATCGCTCTCTTGTACGGCGTTTCAAAAAAGGCCGTGTCCTACATTTCCCATGATGCAACTCCACAGCCCGTGTTTGTAAATCACGCTCTCTGCCATGAATTTGTCGGTATTTGTATTTCAAAGGCTAGAATAGTATTTCCTAGAATGAGCAAATTGAACTTCACGGTTAAATCGGTGGAGTGACCTTTAATAACGAAGCTCTTCTAATATGCAATTCCCTCCAAAAACAAAGTCTGTGGCGCCTTCTGTGTGTCTAAATGATTAATGTTTTGCGGAGTGTAAACACTGGTGCTTTTGCGCTTTTTATTTTATTTGTGTGTGTGTGTGTGTGTGTGTGTGTGTGTCTGTACCCTCATCTTTCCGTTGCGTACAGCTGCCCCGTCCTCAGCTAGCCTCAGCACGTACAGGTCCATGTTGTACTCTCTGCCTCCTCGCAGGCTGAAGCCGAAGCCTTTGTTGTCTCGCTCCAGGTCCACTGAGTAGAACTCAGCATCCTGACGGTGACAGACCACACATGTGCGTGGAGAGAGAGAGAGAGAGCAAGAGAGAGAGAGAGCGATAGGGACGGAGAAAGACACATTTGCATCAAGGTCACTTTTGTGATTCAGATTTCAAGTGTGTGTGTGTGTGTGTGTGTGTGTCCTTTGAAGTGGGCTCCTATTTCAGGAGCATGGGACAAATGCCACCTTCAGGAAAGTCACACCTATTTAATAGTTGCGCCAGACTCCCTCTTTAGTGTGTGTGTGTGTGTGTGTGTGCACATGCATATGCTCAGGTGTAAGGATGCTGAATTATTGATGCCTTGGGCCCTGGGTGAAAAAACAGAGAGGGGGCACAGACAAACAGACAGAGAGAGAGAGAGAGAGAGAGAGAGAGAAAGAGAAGGGCTGGGCACCACAAGGACAAGGCAGACAGCCTCAGCCAGCTCCTGTCTTCACGCCCTCCTAATCTCCTCTGCTGAAGGATCAATGCTATCTGTGAGAGCCATCTCCACACCACCAGATTAATTCAGCGGCGAACACAGTGGACTGAGGGGCTACTTTGAAAGCAAACAGGCGTTCCTTAATGCGCAGACTCAGATAACGACAGCGAGGTAGGTGTAAAGGGATAAATAAATAAAAATGTACTTGGTTCGTCCTTGAGGAAGGTGGGTGGTCGGATTGGTTTATGCGTGGAGGGACATGGGGATAAATGGATGTTTGGATGCTTTAACAACTGGATTGATGCTCCTAAAGGTACGCGTAGATGAGGGTAGGATGGGATGGGGTGTAGAGTACTTTGCGTTGGACGGATGGAGGTATGAATGAACGACGTGACAGGCGGATGGATGACTTGGGTGTGTTGCTTCGTACCTGAGCTGAGACTTGCTGTGTAGGGGGCTGGGGAGGAGGACCTTGTGGGGGTTTAAATTCAAAAGATTCCTGTTTTGGTTTGGTGTTGTTCCTGAAACACAGAGAGAAAGCAATCAGTATGAAATATTAAACTGAATGCATTAATGGGCATTCATTATTCATTTATAGGTCTTTTAACACGTCATGTTGAAAGCGCTACATTCTACAGCACTATAAGTTCAAAGTACTCCGTTTCCCAGCATGCTCCTCACCTGGCCTCGGGTGCAGCCTGTTGCTGAGGTGTGTGAGTGGTGGTTATAGTGGCGATCTTCTCTGCATTTGTCAACAAAGATGCATTTGATGACTCTGAGGGTGGGAGAAGAAAGAAGACATCACGGCACACGAACAAAAGCCGACATGTTTAGCAAATTTCCACATTACTCTATAAAAAGAAGGACAATTAATTGACCGTTTTTGGGGAAATCACCACCTTTAATGTCGACCAGACACTTTCACACTGTCCAAGAACATCTCTGCCTTCAGCCAACATCAAACTTTCTCGCTACGATGAGCACATTTTCTCCAGCTTATGATTCAATACATTACAATTTGCATAAAAAACACACTAATGGAAGCCTCTCCGGTGTTCTGGAAGACTGTGTGATGGAATTAAATCCATATTTCACACGAGGAACATTTTCTTCTTGCAGCATGTACACTGGTGTCCATTCAGCAGCTGTCAGCTACAAACGTTAGCTGACCTTCGTGGAGCAGCGCCGGCTCCACCACTGGCCTCCAGCCTTACTCCATCACTTAGCCAACATCCAGGACTCCAGGGTAATACAGTAGTTTGCACCATCAATCATTTTGTCAAGCTACTTGTCGATTTTTTTTTTTTTTCTTTCCCTGAAAGGTGTACATCTTATTTTGCTCTGAAACTAACCCTATCTGCCAGCGAACTGTCAAACAGGAAGCTTAAACACTCTGGAAGCCTCTATTTACGTAAAAGCTCCTGATCACTCTGTCTTTAATCTTTGCACTGACCCAAGCATTTTTTTTTCTTATCAATGAAACACGGTGGACGATGAAAACAGACCAGGATTGCAGTGCTCCTGCTGCAAAAAGAATCCTTCCTTCTCCTTAACAACCTAATCTTTCTTGGCTAACTACAGGTATCCTATGTTTGATTAAAACTCAGCACTCCTCTGCTGCTCGCTATTCTTCTCACGGTCAGCTCCCCTCTCCACCTATTCATCCCTTTCTCCTCCACCACTCCCCTTGGTTGGCTTAACTTTTTGATTTCCCATTGCCCGAGAGGTGCAAATTCAACCAATCAAGCGGGAGTGTGGGAGGGGCGAGCTGAATTTCAGACGTGGAGCGAAAAAACCTTCTATTTCGGTGTGTATGCAAGCGTGTGATGAATGTTTTAGGCCGGCCTTCAGCGCGAGGACCCCCCGCGTGTTATGTTTGCACATATTTTATGGTTGCTCATTTCTCACTTTCGCAGCCTCGCGTTTGTCCCCGTAAACCCTATTCGCCCTTCCATCTGCTCATTTGCATAACCCACTCCTTCCATTCTGGTGCCCCTCTCCATTTATCTCTCCTCCAACTGTTTTCTGTCTGGAAACGATTTGCTCACTGTCTTTTCATTCTGCTCGCGACCCGCTGCCTCTTTTCTCCTCTCGGGCTTAAAAATGAGCAGAGAAAAAGCATTGAACTGGTATTTGAACTCCCACCCTGAATGGACAGAGCTTGGAAGGGGAGCAGATACCAAAAATGAGAAACTCGAGAGAAAGAGCGATGCAAATGGAAAGAAAGGAACAAGCAAGACAAGTAGGTCTGTACTATAGAATATCTATTATACAATGTGTGCTAAAAAAATCATATCACCTCAGGCATGTCTATCTCCCTTCTCTTACACAGTGGGAAGCGATGAGGTGTGCTTGGTCTGTGCCTCCAGTCTATGCTGCAGAGACATAAGCTTTGATGAAGGCATTAGCTGCTTGTGCATGCATTACAGTGCACCAGCAGGAAGACTCCCATGGCTGTTTTCCTTGTCACTGCAGAAGTATTGAGCATCAGTCACTACAAAACTCCATCTGCGCTCCCACACGGGGAGAGGTGAGCTCAATAGAAAGAAGCTGAACCTGATTTCACCTTGGAAGACGCTCTTGCTATGGTATTTATTCACGTCGCAAAGTTTAGACAGGACTGATCCACACAGAAATAGGCATGCTCAGCCATTTGTAAACAGGCAGAGAGAACAGTCACTCGGAGACGCAACTTAGAAAACACAAGGCACAATCTTTTCCTGACTGCACTCTCTGTCTCCGTGTCAGACGGAGTCTGCTTGTTTGACACATGCACATAAACACAAACCAGAACTTTCCGATAAAGCATATCCAGTTATTCCTCTCCGACGCCTTCTCTCTTGCTCTCTGTGTCTTCTTGGCAGAGCAATTTTGGCTCACTGTTCTCATCAACTGCTCTGCGCGAAAGAAAAAAAAAAACAAAAACCTCTTCATCCATAAGAAGTGAGCCGGAAAGCAACGAGCGGCGGACAAATAGCTCCAATTTCTATCAGTGTGCAGGTTGACAGGGAGTATCGCCTCCTTCCCTCACACACACACACACGCACACACACTTAATTAAACAATATTTGTGAAGCATGCCGGAGTGATCTGTCAGCACAAAGTAGCGAGAGCTCTCAGCTGCACGGCACAACATACAATGGGCACAAACTTTTCCCTAAAACCACTTTGACAGAAAAGACACACCCACATTCACAGAGGAAGTTGTGCGTCTCTCTCCGTTTCTCTCTCTCACTCTCTTTCACACACATGCACACATCATACACGCAGACTTTTAAACTACTCTTGGATGTTTTAAAAGTGCAGGCATGCCAAAGGCAGAAATGCAAAGACTGGGAAAATTCCCAAATATCCCCAAAGAAGCACTTCTGTCAACACTGCGGGGGTGTTCCAGTCACTTTGAAAGCAAGTGAAGAAACGGCAAGCTTTATATAACTGTACGAGCCTACTTAATAACTGCTCAGGAAAGTGATGACTAGTACCGCTCTTTTAATATAATCAGACGATGTAATAGTACTAATAATAGCTGATGATTGTACTGTTTGACTTACATTAATGTGCCACAGAGCAAAGGCAAATCAACACTCAGTTAAGCAAGTTCCCACACAAGGAACCAAAGGATCCCTGAAGGCTTTATGCAAACAAAACCACATATAATATAACGACAAAGCCATCTTGGGAAAGAAGCTGCCAATCCTCTACTCACCGTCTCCAGGAATGATGCGTAGTGTGACGGTGTTTCCGGCCTCCTTGATGAGGTTCACGATGTCCGAGTGGGACTTGTTGGTGATAGAGCATCCGTTAACAGCCAGGATGCGGTCGCCGACTTTGAGCTTCCCGCAGCGGTCTGCTGGGCTCCCCTCGATGATGCGCCCTATTTTGTGGGGCATGGCCACACATGCATTTCCAGCTATGGTCACCATTGACATGTTGGGATGTGCATTTAGGTGTGTGCGTGTTTGGGGGCGGGGGGGTCGCGTTTGGAGAGTGGAAGGAAAAAGAAGGGAAAGAAGGGGGGAAAGGAGCAGAAAAAAAGAGGATCAGAAGGGTTGAGGGTTAATTCACCAGCAGCCAAAAGCAAAGGCAAAGTCACTGAGAGAAGAAAAGATCGAAGTACAGCAGGATAATATGCAAGCGTTGGCAAAGAAGGGCAAATTTAAATGTGTTCTGCAGAGAAATAAAATAATCTGTCATCCTGTAGGTCTCAGGACTTTTCCTGTAAATAGGTTTTTCGAATTAATCATTTTAAAAAGTGAACTTAATTCCAAATTCAACGCTCATTCCCCTCTTTTGCTTAAAGCTGCTCCTGCGCCGCATTTCTAAAATGGGTATCATTACATTTGTATCTCGGCAGCAAAAAAAAGCGAGCGCTAACACAGTTCTTTGTTATCTACATCCCAAATACCTGCACCTGCAGAAAGTTAGAGACGACAAACATACATCAGAGCTGACATCTCACTGACTACCCCGAGGTCTCTCTGTTCCTCTCTCTGTCTGCGAGCTGACAACAGTCGCTGCAGACTGGTGCATGCAATCACTCCTTTCTCTCTCTCCCCGCTCTCCTAACGTTTCATTATTATTCATTTATCGCCTCCGCCGCATTCACCGTTTGATTCCACAACAAACTTGTCCAACCCCGACCTCTTCCCATCTATTTAACAAAACCCAGCCATTTTGGGCTGTAAAATATTGAGTGAAAAAGAAAGAAATCTTTAATGCTGCCACTGGGTTTCAACCGGATTTTACATGTTAAGTCGAATGAAATAAAGCTCATCTGCTTGCCCGTGCTTTCTACTCTGGTCTGTGAAAAAGAGCTTTGCCACTTTGTAAGCCAACCTGCAATGCTGAGCGTTTTTAGTCCCTTTTTTTAAAGTCCACCCACACTGACAGAGACAAGAGCACAGAGAATGTCATAGTGGTGTAGGTAGGAAGCCGTGGCAGTGGGGCAAAGAGTGCACTTCATAGAAAAGATACTAGTGGTTTTTAAAAAAGCAAAACAGATTCAATTTGAACTGAATTATTTGCAAGGATGTGTGATATCAAATAGAGAAATAACTGTTGGCTGAAAACTCTAATATGACAACACTTTCTGCCGGCTAAATAATTCAACATAACCTAAAAAGAAAAGTACACAAGGTGAATCTGATTAAGTGAATCTTTCTGATCCTGTGTTGTAAAATAAATAAACAGCATTCACACTGATCATCTCCCCTATTTATCCTGCTTACAGCGCTCAGTCTTATAAAGTTGTCATTAGGCTTTTAGTGCCAACCTGCTCGGCAGAAGCCATTTAAGTTCAGCTGAATAATACAAGTGCCTTATGTAAGACCCACTTCACTTGTGATCAATTATGAAAGCCTTGTGTGAGTGTAGCAGCAGCTGCAGGCGAAGAAAGGGTTTCAGTGTCTTGGCTTGACAGGCTCAGACGAAAATGAGAAAGAAGAACCACTTCTTTGAAGAGTGTTGATATTGATCTGGTGGGACTGTAAATAGCCAGAATCTGTGCTGGTTGTCAGGCTATTTAGCGTTCAGTGGTTTTTATGGATGATACAAAGGGATCCCATAAAGAAGGGAGGAAGATAAAAGGTCCCAGTGATGAGGAAAAGCTACAGAGTGTGATTCAGGTTTTGCTGAGTAGAACTGATTTTTGTAATATTTGTGTGTGTGCCATCAGCTGCAATGAAACTAAAGATGTTTTGTAACTTTTAAAACACTCCAGCTTACCGAAGGTGGTGCCGGCTTCGGGTCGAGACACCGACGAGACAATGACAAAACCGAACCCTTCATTCTCGCCGCGCCGGATCTCTACGTCGTAGGGCTGCAAAGAGGAGGAGGGGACGGTGGCTGCGGTGTTGTTAGGGGGCTGAGAGGAGGTGGTGGCGGCTGCGGCGGCGACCACAGCGTTGCCGCTGCCCCCCGCCCCGCCACCTCCGCCGCCGCTGCCGATACCGGAGGTGGAGCCGCTGCCGGAGCTGACCGTGTTGAGGGAGTTCTGGCTGCCCTGCGGGGTGCGCTTCCCGATGTCCTCCGTCAAGCTGGGCGCCTGGGTGCTGCTGTGGTGTGAGGACGCCGGTGACGGAGGCACGTCTCCCTCTGCTTTAACTGGAGATGGCAGAGGAAGATAAAGTGAGAAAGACATTGATATAAAGTGGACAGTGGAGACAGATTTATGGAGGAAAATAAAGAGGAAGAAATTGCAAATAGGAAGGGGAGGCAGAAGAGATGCAGGACAATACCTAAAGATCAGGAGGGAAATAATAAGAAAAGCTGAAAAAAATAGGCCCCTTGCTATTATGTAAGAAGTTCAGGAGAAAAAGGAGAGTAAGAAACTAATATAATTAGGCGTCATAACATTAAAACGAAACTATCAAGATATGTCACTGCAGCTAAATGTTACATCATCTGCACAATCTGAATTTTTTTGGTAAAAAAGCAAATAAACAAAGACATTTTTGTCTCCTAGCACAGCTAGTTTATCTTGCTATGATAACAAAAAAGGAGAAAAACCAGCAATACAGCTTGGGAAGAAGGGCCTCTTCAACAATCTCTCCTCTGATCGGTTTCGAACAAAAGATGAACTGAAGGCATGGTCTGCCTGTTGTATCTGGACATTTCATTCCACATTTCATTTCCTGTACAGCTGCTCAAGGAAGGCGCCTCATATTGTCGATGCTCTGAGGCAGACGGGGAGCAGCAATGCACTAATGTCTGGCTGCTGTCGTTGGGCCGAAGGTTGACCACCCTCTCCATCATATTTATGGGCCTTTCTTTATCGCCTGCTGAGGAACAGAGTGGAGCTGTGGAGGCAGCGATGGGGCAGGGGGGTGTTTGCTGGTGGTAGCAGCTGAAGGAAGGAGCGGGGGCAACCCCTGCATATAGTAAGCAGGGCCCCCGGGCTCCTGATGGAACGATGATTAAAATAAATGGAGCTCTTCGTAAAGCACAGACTGCATTTCAGCAACTGAATACGGTTGCGTTGTAGCATCAAAGACTGTAATAACATAATGCAATCAAATACGATCTGAGTTTGTTCTAAAATTGGATTCATTAAATAATAAAATTCACTGCTGATATAAAAACGCAATTACTGATTTGATTAAATATGACAACTGCAATTATCATATATAACCAATTTGGCAGGGTAAATATGCTTGCTGGAAAAACTATTACAGGTTTTTTTCTTTTTTGTCATTTTAAAGTTACAGGTCTTTTCATTAGACACCGTCACAGGAGAAAATTTTGTACTGTCGAAACTTTTTAAAACTTTTCTAAACTGTCTAAACCCTAAAACCCCAAAACCCACCAGTGGGTTTTAAAGGCATGCCGTCTTTTTTTTTTTCAATAGATAACCAAATATATATATATAAACACACCAAAATTTCACTAATTATCAGAGCTCGGAACTGTAAGAACAAGAAGTATCATTTCTTTTTTCTGACTCTCTGACAGTCTTTCAAGTCTTCGATGTGCGGTTCTGTTGGGAAAACTGCACCAGATCTAAGCTCGAAATCTTAGTATTTCTTACGAATCACTTTATTCTACATGGCTCATTTAAAAAGTTGCCAAAAATAAACTCTTTGCTTTAAACAGATTCTGTAAAAAAAAATCTAAATAAAATCTGCACTTCTTCGCACAATTGAAAAGTCAATAGTGATTCAGCTGCAATTCAACTGTCACGTGATAAAAATTCAGGGAATATTTGGCTTAACTCGGCTGAACTGCAGGCTGTGTTTACACAGAGCAACAAAATAATGTTAGTCGTAAAATATCTACACTGTGAGAAGAGACCTTTTTTTCAGTATTGGAAGTACTTAAAATGTTGTACATGATGATTACATTTTCGTAGAAAGAATAATGCAAGAAATGCATTCATGGCATGAATTCTACTTTCTTCTTGCTATGGCTGTACTGTTGCCACAGGGGTGCAGGACTTTACATGCACAGAATACAAAGAGCCGACAGTGAGCTAAAATGTGACCAGAACAAAAAAAGCACCCAGAAAGCCTTTGGGATTCAGAGGTTTATGTTACTGCTAATCTAAACTGACCATCCAACTACTGCTGCTCCACAATAAGCATTCAACTGTTGAATAGCAGGGGCGGCTTTTACTCTGGAGAGGCCACGAGAAAAGCAACGTATGTGCAATTGTTCATAAAAACTCTCCTACAAACAAGACAATGGTAAATTTTTGTTTTTCTACCAGTAGGTCAGCTTTAAATATCGTGAGCTGTTGGATAATTAACCGCAGGCAACAGGCTGCAGACCTCCAGCTTCTTGGCAACCAGCTTTAATGCGCCTTGCTGTAAGTTAAACTATTTGTTCTGTGTCCAAAAAAAATCATTTATTGGCCTGGTTTTCACACTCCTGTCTTGCGCCTTTAATGAATTTGCCATAATTCACGAGCTTTAACAAGTTTTTGAGCTTCATCCAACTGAAATATATTAAACCTCTTTTGGACCTGTCAGCAGGTCTTTTACAGGCTAAGCTGCTGCCTCTTCCCGACCCACTTTCCTTCCTTACCGGCGTAGCTG
This sequence comes from Stegastes partitus, assembly GCF_000690725.1. Lineage (NCBI taxonomy): Eukaryota > Metazoa > Chordata > Actinopteri > Pomacentridae > Stegastes > Stegastes partitus. The sequence continues at coordinate 242,100 of NW_007578577.1, forward strand.
GTTTTGCGTCGCACAGTGAGGTTGACGTGGCCCTGCTTGGCAGCCTGCTGCATCAGTTGCACCACCAGTTGGTGCGACTTGCCCACCACGGCTGTGCCATCCACGCATATCAGCTCGTCACCGGATCGCAGGCGCCCGTCCTCGTCCGCCGCGCCGTACTTCACTATGTGGCCGATGTATATCTGGAAGACAGGCAGAGCGGATGAATGAGACGCTCACAAATGGGCAAACAGCTACACATTTTCACAGTACACACATAAAATAAGTTCAAATAATGCTTTAACAAATGTGGCTTTCTTTCATTACATTTTTATTCCATACAAAAATGTCCCATTTTTCACAGGAGCCATAAATTTGGCATGCAGTAAATGCCTGCTACAATTTAAACCTCAGTATTACATCTTCACTCTTCTCTCCAACCTGCCACAGTAACTCAAGCCAAGCTCTAAAGTAAATCATTACTTTTTTTCTTTCAAGAAAAAAAAAAGTCCTGGCCAGCGAACAAGAACAAACAACACTGACTCTTTAAAAAATGGAAAAAAGAAACGGCTTGTGTGTGTGTGTGTGCGAGTTGTTTTTCTTTCTTTTTCTTGGACTGATTGCTGCTACATTGGCCAGATCAAAGAGAAAGTGTTGTGTAGAAATCACTGATATGAGCTTGTCTGAATCCACCACATAAGCTCTGAACTACACACGGGAGGAAGATAAACAGAAAGCCAGATCTGGGGGAAAAACCCTATGGATGCTGCTCCGACTAGTGGCGGGAATATCACCCTTCTTCATCATTTAAGTTACCGAATCTAGTCGGTTGCAGTTTACACATTTCACACAAATATATAGCGAAAACTGGGGGGAAATTGAAAAGCAAAGTGGAGATATTTCTGTTGTGAGAGATGGGGGGAAAAAAAAACAAAAAAACTTTTTAGACAGACTTACAGGCTCTCCTGGCTCATTGCCTCCGAGGATCCTGAAGCCGAACCCCGTGTCCTTCCTCCACAGGAAAATGTCCTGCTCCTGGAAGTCTGGAACTGTGAAATCAACAAACTACCATTAACATTTCTGCATACAGTCACCCCAGGGGACTCCCTGTCCCTGCACCGGAACAACAAGAACGCAGTACTAGCATGCCATTAGACATTTAGTTTAAATCCCTCAGGCAAAATTTATGCAGACGGCGTAATGGATGCACCTACGGGGGAATCAAACCGTCTCCTTGCTTATGTCAACATGCAAATACCTGTCCTCTCGACTGTTCTTAGCTTGAAGTAGCAAGAAATAAAGAACAAACAATGGAGCCATCAGAAGATAACAAAGGATCTATTTTGGGTTAGGAGCATAAGTATAAAGCTTAAATAAACTATCAAAATCTAGACAGGCAATGGAAAAAATAAAATCATTCTGAGCCCTCTCATTCACTGGTTTCCATAATTAGAAATAATCTGGCTAAAACTCCCTTCTGATGTCTAAAAATAGCATACTTTCTTTTAGCTTTTTAAACATTCTCACAGGCTGGATATATTGGAATGGACTACACTGTTTCTTTTAAAAGAAGTGATGTGTGACATGCAATGCATCCATTTCCACTCTTGCTTATGCTGGAAGCGCACGTCCCATCTGACAGAGGCGCTAATACATTCTGGACGCGGCTATATATTATTGAACAGAGTATGGCTAGTTCACAGTTCACTCATACCCACAAGAGACTCAGCCGTGTGTGTGTGTGCTCGTCACTAGAAAGGTGCCGTGTTATAAAAGAGGCATTGCACTGCAGCGACTGACAGCTCATGGTTCATGTAGCAGTGGAGATTGTGAGGGGGGGGCCCTCAGGGGACTACCGGGAGCCTGGGGAGAGGAGTGAGTACTTGTGTGTGGCCTTATCCCCGTGTACACACCGGCTTCTTCTTGGCTTTAAGCATGCGTACAGTATTTCGCATGTACATGTATGTGCATGCATTTGTACGGTCAGAGCAGTGCCATAGGAGCCGACAAACATGCAGCTCTGAGCAAACTCTCTGGTAGATTTTCCCTCCAGCACAGGCTGCTTCTGCCAAGGCCGCTAAAGCCACTAAGAGGCGGCGGGGTGGCAGAAAGCATAAGCAGCCTGCTTCCAATCTGTTCCTTCAGTCAACAGTTAAAATCCCCGCGGAGTGCAGCCATCTCTTCCAATCTATCACAATGTTACTGTGGAGGAACTGGGAGAGGAAGAGTCAAAGGCTAACTGTCGCAATCTGCACCTGCACTCGGGGAGGGTCAACTGCGCGCCCCGCTCCTGTCGATTAGTAGACCCATAAGCGATCCCCACCGCGAGGCAACTGGGCATGAATGGATCAATATTTCACAAAGATAGACGGTCCCATGCAGAGATATGAGTGAGGACTGCAAATAAAGAGCATGGATGGTTCAAACAGTGAGGAAATTAAAGTGGGAACATCTTAAAACCCAGCAATAATCAAAATGAAGTCCAATAAAGCACGAGCGAGTCTGCCACCATCCCTGGCCTCGGTTCTTTAGAGCAGATTAATGCTGTGAGAGTTTTTTTGGGAGGACTTTTTCTGCAAATGGAAATTGTTCGCCACATGGTGTTTTTAAAGACCTTGATCTCAGCAGAACTTTTCATTACCATGAACGTTGCATAGAGAAACTTCTCTGCTGTAGCCAAGGCCCTGAGCCCTGTGGGGTGCATACTGAGGGATTTCAGGACGAGGGCTCAATGCGGCGTGAGGAAGCAGAGGATTTGCACCTGCTGGTACAGGTCAACTGTCCTCGCTGTCATTCTGGGAGTTTCCCTGAACTTTTCTGCACCTCAGAATCCCCTCTTCTCCCGAGCCTCTCTCACATCCTCATATTTCTCTTTTACATCCCATTTGTATGTTCCTATCAATTCGCTCTTCATTATCCTTTTGTGCTCTCTCTTCTTGTCTTTCCATTTGCACAGAGCAAAGTGACAATTTAGAAAATCCCCGTTGAGATTCCATCACATTAGGACAGGTATGTAGACACATCCCCCCTCCCTTGGTCTTGGTTTCTTTCACTCTTCATCTCTATTCTTCTTTTAAATCAAACTCTATTGTCCTCTCAGCTATTCACGGAAGCTTTCCAACAGGTATCTGCACTACTTGCACACGCTCAGCTCTTCTTCTCACATTCTTCTTCATAGGCAACTAAATAATGAAAATCCTTGACAAGTGATGTCTGAAAAACTGATTCAACGCTGAAAAATTTTCACTCACTGTTTCCCCCCCCCCCACCACCAAACTCTTTTGTTTTTTAACTTGTCTGACAGTGGATCTGAGGGTTATTCTTTTTAATTGGAACTCTCCCAATTAGGGTGGTGGGAGGGTAGTGGAGGTTATGCAATCCACTGACATCCACTCTGCTGTTGCTGCTAATTATACGCTACGTGCCTCTTAGGGGAAGTCTAGTGTAAAAGTGTGTCAATGGCGCTGGTGTCGGCAATTGGACAAAAGTAGCATCTAGTAGGTTTTAAAGGACGGGACCGAGAACGTGTGGGAGATTTATGCTTGTAATGCTGGTCACAAGTGACAACAAAATCTAAAGCCCTTTTCAGGCATGGGTTACGTAGCATCCCCGGCTTCATCAATCTGTTTAAGTGACAGTATTCTGTCATTCAGACATAGGTCACTTTTAATGTTAATGTTCCTCACAGCTTCGTTCACACGTACGCACCACAGTGATGGAGAGAGACACAGTATGTACGTGCTATCTGTCATACACGCCAGACCGGACAGTACACAGAGTGACGCATAATGCATAATATTAAACAAAGGAATAATAGCAGCTTATCAAACTGTCCACATAACGAACAGCCTGGTATATTTGTGATTTCTTAACCACTAAAAATTCTGCCCATGTGTGGCAATAATTTGTCTAACAACATAAAATGGGTTTTCATACACAATACTACAAATGTACAAAAAAATCTTAGTAATAAAAAACTTGACATGATGTAATATTTATGACTTTAGTAAACAGATCAGACTTTTGCTAAAAGTAAAATAAAAGTATCCCAACAGCTGTGATGGAGCTCATGACTCAACCTGAGGATGGTCGCTTTATATCAACTGATTTAACCGGAGCTGATAAACTGTGAATCTGTGATCGACAGCTCACTTGTCTGAAGTGGAGAAAAGTATACGATGGGACTGGCCGTAGATCTTAACCGATCCAGTGTCTACGTCTGGGATACTTTACAGGTATAAGTAACTAAAGTGGGCAACTCTCTTGCCTCAAAAACGCTCATGTGGATCCTGTTTGATTCTGTAAGTATTTAACAAACTCCGACAGAAGACACCTACACACAGCTGGAAGCAACAACCTGAGGTTTAGCTCTGACTACATTCATTCTAGTAAATCTGACCTGTAACAGACTCAGTCTTCATTGCAGTAAACATCTAGTTTTATGCACATTTCAGTGTGTAATAGATGGGAAATTGTAGAGCAAAGTGAACGAGAAAGGTTTTCCATGATTTTGTGTGTCTTGCGGATGTTTTTGGAACAACAATGGTGCTGAAATGTGGAAAAAAGGCTTCCCCAAATAATTTCACACTCCTCAAAATGCAGCACACTTAACTTGTACGTGCCTGTCCACCAATCAGCAGTGCTACAAGGTCAGACCTTGTTAAACGACTTGTATGGAAAAGTGACCAGGGTGCTTATTCAGCTCTAAAGAACGCTTTAATAGCGTCATTCCTTTGGGAAATATGTTTACTTGCTTTGTTGCAAAGAATCGGATGAGAATATTGACACCACTCTCGTGTCTGTGAGCCAAATGTGAAGCTAGCGTCAGAACATGATTAGCGTAGCTTATCAAAAAGAACTGAAACAAGGAGAAACAGCTAACCGAGGTTTGTCAAAAGTAAAATTAACCTGCCTACAAATTTTAAAGCTAAATGGTTCTAATTATCACTTCATATCTTGTTTCACAAACAGAAAATGTTAAAACTGCTTTGAAAAAAGCCAGACTTCCTGCGTCTCCTTATTTTCTATGTGAGGTAAGAAAAGTTAATGACCTGCTAACTCTCGCTAATATTTAGCGCACAGATATCAGTGGTAAAGACCTACTCAAGGCAATTAAGAGTGTATTTACAAATTATATTTAGTCAGATTGAATTTTCAGGCAGCACAGGGATGCAGAGGTTAGCACTGTGACCTGACTATCACCAAGGGAGCTGTTGGTTTGAACCTGGTGGTCAGCTGTGGTCTTTCTATGTGGATGTTGCATGTTCTCTCTGTGTCTGCGTGGGTTTTCTGCAGTTGCTCTGGCCTCCACCCACAGTCCAAAGACATGCATGGTAGGTTAACTGGCGATTCTAGATTAGCCCTAGGCGGGAGTGTGAGAGTGCATGGTTGTCCGTCTCTTTGTGTTTGCCCTGTGATAGACTGGTGACCCGTCCGAGGCCAGTGTCAGCTGGAATACACTCCAACCCCTGTAAACCCTCTACAGGATAAAGCGGGTATAGCAAACGGATGACTCAAAGGAAATCTACATTCTGACCTGAATATGGTCTTGTCTATTTTCATGCAGCCAGTACTTATTTACAGTTGCCAGTTTCTTAGGTACACCAAGCTAAAACTAAGTCTAATACAACAGTTTAGCAATAAAACCACAAGGGGGACTGATCTATAACTTTCATGAAGGTAGGATGACATGTACGGTTGTTGTATTACACTACAATAGTTCAGTGTACCTGGCAAGTGTATATTAAAGTCTAAATCCACGTATATCTTCCGAGCACCAAAAGGAGACCACATCCCTCTCCAGAGACCGAACACGAGTGCAAAAAATTGCAGATTATTGTTGCTTTTGTTACTTACATGCACAAATCTTGCTCCAAAAAGTGCAGTACCAATAAAACACCCCAAGGGTCTCCACCGAGCCAACACCCCATGCAGCCCTCATCCAACTGCCACCAAAAATTAATATACTTACGCCTACTTTCATACATGCTCCTGGACTGGGCCCAGATCTTAAAGGGGTCCGGTTTTCTCTGGATGGTCCCATCTGCTGGGGAGTCCTGGGACGGGAGTCCTGGCAAGGGCTGCGAGGGAGGCGGGGGAGCGTTGCTCTCGCTGAGAGGGGGCGCCAGGGACGGGTGCATGGGCGAGTCTGTGTGGGCGCTCCGGTGGCTGGAAACGCTATGCTGGGAGCTGTTCTGACTGTCCTTCCTTGACAACTGCTGTTGGAGAAGTACAGCGGATCAATATCATTTGACTATTTCAAGTCAGCTGTTTGAGAAGCGTTGAAAGATGAACTCAGAAATGAACTCTCAGGTACAGACAAAAACATAAAAAAAAAAAGTTACTGCATGCTCAGCAGCAGAAAAGAAAAGAGGAATCGGGGCTGCGGTTTGTGAGAGGAGAAGCAGGGAAGATGAAGATGAATACAGAAGAGTTTTGGATTAGAGTTCAAAAAGATTAAAGACTGCTACTCCTTGGGGCATAAGGAAGCAGATTCTAAGAGTATAATGTCAACCATTGTTGTGTTGCTACCTTATTCAACAGAAAGAATAATCAAGCTGTTTTATTCAGAGAATTCTTTTAGCTAACAAAGGGAGAGAAAAAGGAACCTCAATGGTTTCTCATGATTAAGTCATTCGACTATGGGAGAAACACACTGTGGCTCAACTTACGAGGCTACATTGCCTATTCCTTTTGTTTAACAGAGTGGAATGTATTAACAAGGAACTGCATCCCCTGCTGCATATGGAGAGATATTCACAGCGAATAAAGCACTCGTGGGGTTTAAAACGAAGGGAGGATTTTACTTGTGAAGGCAGAAATGTAAAACTCCCCATAAATTGCCACTGGCCCCTCAATAACATGGGCACTTAAGCACCTGCTCAAGGATTTGAGGTGTTTGAGCAGGGTAAAGCACATAGAATTCGGAGCTCAAGTGCGAGTACACTGCGACTTCAAGTAAAAATCCTTTTCATCATCCTTGTCGTGGCATCTTTCTTGAGAGTCGCATCTTTCGGCATTAGTCTGCAGAATTTGCACCGCTGCGAAGATTTCAAACAGAAACCAGCGAAGTGAAAGGGTTACCGGCAGAGCATGAGAAAAGAAAGGCAGATATTTTAAGACAGTAAGAGAAAATGACAGCAGTTCAGTCTCTTCACATCACGTGACCTTACATTACTTCAGATGTGGTGGACAAAAATATACCAGAAAGGGGCGGAGGCAAGTGGCTCATCTGTTCTCAAATATCAAAGTGTTTGGCCTTCAAAGTGCAGCCATGTCTTCAATAAATTCAGACTCATTACTCCCCGAATCAGTCTCCTACACCTCTGCAATTCATGTTTATATTCATCATTCTTGTTAGGCATAAAAAAAGCGTGACGCTTTAGCAAATATTAAGACAAGATCTGTGGCTTCGGCTGGAATGCTTACTCTGCTGGTGGAACCTCACTGGGTTCTGTGGTCAACTGCAAATCAATGGAGTCGTATAATTAATCAGAAATGCAGGTCTTGTTTGGTGCTAAAGTCAGACCTCAGGACTGATGCTTCCCCCTGACCACAATTTTCTATTTTTCCAGGTACTTTCATTCCACCAAACAAAATGGTGCCTCCATTAGTCAACAAGGCAGCATTTTTTTTTCTTGTTTTTCTCTCACTTTGATACACACAAAGTCCAAATCCTACTCCCCCTTTCAAATGAAAACAAATCTCTTGTTCTTGATGGATCTATTCGATTTGACCTTCTGCAGTCATTGTGTTCTCCCTCTGTGCTCCGGGACTGGCCTAATACATTGGGTTTCTCCTGCTCCAATAACTTATTAAGGAGACATAAGATGGGAATGGGGGAGGGAGATGGGGCAATGAAAACAAACCCTCGCTGCTTCCTCAGCTCAGTCCTGCTTTTGCCACCAACAGGCCAAACTCAGATTCACCGCTCGGATGCATTCGCAGCATCGGCAGTCATCGTCAAGTTTGTTTGGTTTTTTTTGTTTCTTTTGGTCGCACGTGAACAGCCTCGCGCAATCAAGCATAAAAGCATCATGCATTCCATGTGCATTACCGCTCTCAGCTTATCCATCACCTCCATCATCCAGCTAGAAGAATTCCATCACCATTATCTACCCGGCACCAGCACCACAAACACCTCATTCCCCCGCAAAAAAAAAAAAAAAACTTTCACCCCCCATCTAAATGACATCACATACCCTCCTAGTGTAATCTCTGTACGGAGGGGCCAGCTCAAAATCATCCTGCAAAACAAAATTGACAAATACATGTTCAGTCAGACACAGTCAACAGGGTCCCTTCTATTAATACAGACGTTGCAGGGTGAGGCCGTCTCTCGGCTCTGATCATACATTCAACTCTCACACTGCAAACTTAGCACCCAGCGCGATGCGATCATCAGCGTGTTAGCAACCCAGCTCACGCGGTGCATCAAAGCCCCTCGTCCCATCCCCCGCCAGAGGGGGGCGGGCGGGGGGAGAAAGAGTGAGAGAGAGAGAGAGAGAGGGGGGAGGAGGGGATGGAGGGGGGGGAGGCTGATGTGAAGCTACAGGGATCCACCCCCGCACAGCACAGCATCCCATGTCTACAAACAGACCCACAACATCAGCACAAGTTACACCGTACAGAGGGGAGGGGAGCAACGGAAAAGTGAGTAGTGAATATCCCTCAGAAGGATGCTCATATGGAGGACAGAGGATCAGTGGATGGATGGATGGATGGAGGAAATGGGAAGGGAGAAAATGAAACAAAAACAATATACACTTACCAGTTTTGGGCTCTTCTTTGCAGGTGCCACTCCTGTGAAACCAGACAGAGAAAAGGGGGGGGGGAGAAAAAAAGAAAAAAAAAAGAAGAAGGTTACCAAGGGAATTATAGTATGAAGTCCACGTTCAGAGAATTGAATGCAAAGAAAAAAAAAAAAAAAAAAAAAAAGCGAGCTTTTGCTCTGGAGTTCT
>NW_007578577.1:251493-300492 GCF_000690725.1 Stegastes partitus
AAAAAAAAAAAGCGAGCTTTTGCTCTGGAGTTCTTGGCCGTAGCATTACCCATGGAGAAGGAGTCCAAGATACTGAACATTAAATTATAGGCAACCGTCAGTTCCCCTCTTACTGAGACCATCTTCCTGTGTCCGCTGAGCGCCGCGCTCCGCTGTCGAAGGCTCCAGCATCTATAGGCAGTTGGCGCGTCCTCCTTGGTCTCTCCCTTTCCAGCTGCCTTTTCCTTTTTTTCCCCCCCGTTCTCTCTCTCTCACTCTCTCTCTCTCTTTCTCTCTCTCTCTCTCTCTCACCTCACTGCACACTGTCCTCCCTCCCTTTTCTTCCCTCAGCATCATCACCCTCCCTCCCTCTTCCTCTCTACGCTCCATCTCGGTCTCCCTCCCACCCACACATGCTGGTAAACATCCATGCAGCTGCACACACACACTCACACACGCACACGCACAGGCAGGCATCAGATGGCTTCATGCAGCACTCCCGACACAAATCAAAGTGTGCTTAAGGTATGACAGACGTGTTTCTGCGTGAGTGAGCAGTACCCAGGAAATATCATTGCAGAAAAAATCATTATCACAGACAAGCACACACACGCGCGCATTAAAAAATAAATTTACAAAAAAGAGAGAGAGGGAGAGACTGACGGATTACTAAGATGCTAACACAGCCTGGATCTAACCAGGGAAATTTGCTCCTCAAGCACATCACTGCCCTCTCCCCCTCCTGTGATTCCTCCCTCCCTCAGCTCTGCGTGAAACAAACAGTTGTATGAAGTTATGGAAATGAGAGCGGGAACGCGTGAAACAAAGAGGAAATGCAGGGCTAATGTTTTTATTTACCTCCCTGGTATTTATGATACAACAAGAATTGGTGTGAACCTCACACACACACACACACACCTCTGACGCACAACATGTATGTAAAGCAGGACCGAGGCTGGGCGGTGTTTCATCTGAGGAAATGGGGCCACTATTGTGTGTCAATCCTTTTGGGAAACTGAGAGGATAAGATCTTTTACACGCACACGCTCTTGTCTTCTTTATCTCCCTGACATCTGGGTTCATTCACAACTGACAGCTCCAACTGTGTTGCGTCTGCAGTTTTTTTTTTTTCTTCTTCTCTCCTTGCTTCACCCTCCCCTCCTCACCACCACTCTTCCTCCCCCACCCTCCCATCTCTCTCCCCTTTTCAACTTTTTTTCCAAAATCGATAGGAATCATTCATTCAGAAGCAAATCCCCTAAATGAGACACGTACACAGAATCGCACTGTCAATCCTAAAAGGTATTCTCTCTGGGCTCCGGATGATGCCAGTCAAAGCGTCAGAACAGCGTTTGATTATCCTTCATCTGCTTATTCTGTCCGACTCCCTCCCAGCGTCTCCACCAGACACATAGATACAGAAGACGGACACACCCAAGCAAATAATCAACAGACTCAGGTATGGGTTTACTCAGAAGCTCGTCATGTACAGTACACTCTCTGTTTCACCTTGAAATGAGAATGCTCCGATCTTAAAGCAACACAGACAACCACTTATAAGTGGTTTCCATAATAAAATGGAAAGTAAAACTCAAAACTAGTTGGTCTTGACTGTTAGTGAGACAAAAAAAGAGGTATATAAACATGTCCCAGCAACTTAGGTCTACACAAAATACCACATTCATTAACAATTATCGACAGATCATTTGTATTTTAGTGTTGCAAATAAAAATGGGGACAACAAATATGTGCAAAGGTCAACATTACATTTGCAGGCAGAAGCGGTTTCGGCGGCGTTTGGTGTCTGTGTAGCGCCAGAGTGCGTTTGAAGCTCTCGGATCAAAAGGTATTGTGGCTGTTTGGGCCAACCTCCAGCCCTAATTACACACAACAGGGAGGAAAGAGCGGTTTTGGACAGGTGGGTGATCTGGCCTGGCCTGCACACTGACAGCCTGAGCGAGAGAGCTCAGCGAAATCCTCGGCGCCTCCAGCTCTCAAATAATGGACCCGGGAACCGCTGTGGGGCCTCCCGCTCATTTCACTCTTTATTATACTTAGTAAATCATACAATGTGTGACAGGAACTGCTTTCGTAAGAGTGAATAATCGACCAAGAGGGCACTAAATTTGTATAATATGCCGTTTTTATGATCAATGATATTTCAACGGAATATTATGATTTCCGAGAAAGCCCAAATAATGAAGTATCCTGTATATTTGAGGATTGCGGTGAATTTTTTTTTTTTTATTGAGCTTGACAGAATAACAATCTTATTTCATTGCCTGAGGGGAAGAAAAAACACACACATTTTCGCGAACATGACTTGTTTGTCTTTGTGCGACAACAGTCCGGGTGTGTGACGACAATGCACGCTTGTGTGTCTGATGTAAGAACTGCTATTGTACATATCAAGCACCCTGAGTCAAGATCGGCGCGCAGGAAAGAATGGATTCAGCAGAATTTGCTGCCAAAGGGGCCTTTGGTTCGGATTAATTGTATTCTGCTGAAAAGGGTCTGACGAGAGGTAATGTACCTTCTGCTGAATGCATTGTACGGTTCCCGTCAACTGATAGAAACTGTTGCACCAACCTGGCAGCACAGCAGACACTAAACGGAAGCCATTACTAAGCAGATTATGTTGTCTGTCCACAGCGCGAGTGTATGTGTACGTGCTGGTAGATCTCGGCTAGGAGTGATGGCTTCCAACAGGCAGGTCCATCTGTCACCGTGGCGACAGTGCCTGGTGACCGTGGGGAAGTGACAGACGGTCTCCAAGCAACCGTTGTTGTGGTGAGCTGCTCTCTGCTGTACAGTGAAGGAGTGAAACCGCTCCTATCAGCTGTGTACATCAGCAGCCTGGATGTGACAGCCATGCAGAGTACAGCTTTATTTCGCTTCCTCTGTGTGTGTGTGTGTGTGTGTGTGTTTGTGTGTGTAAACAGTGAATTTTAATGCTACAGTGGAAACACACCAATGTGACGAAATGGTAGCAAAGATGACCGGCGAGAACACGCATTCCAAAATGAAAAAAAAATGCAATAGTTTGTGACAGGTTTTTTTTTTTTATCCAAAAAAATCTAAACCAGTGAGCATTTTGTAGCTTTAAAAATAAATAAATAAATAAATAAAAGACAAGGGGTGAAATCCCCTCCTCCCACAAATGCACACATTCACCCAGAGGAGACCCCAGTGCAGAATATCTGCAGAGCATTGTCATGGAAACAAAAGATGGTGAAATGGTGGAGATTTACGAGTCCTCCAATGGCTACGGAGGTATGAAGACATGGGAGATTGGTTGGGGTCGGGGGGGAGGAGGGAGAGGGAGGCTTCACCTCGTCCCCCTGTGCAACAAGCAGTGATTCACCGGCTCGAGCCTCCAGCAAGCTCAAAAATGAGCAGAGGTGAATGGTGGGCACCGAGCGGCCGAGCTCGCTCCCCCGTCGTCGCCTTTACGGACTGCAATGCTGTTCGTTATGGTGCCATTGGAACGTTCAGTCAGCAGAATTTTTAATGCGAAGTGGGCAAAAAAATACGACGCTTCCTGCCCATACAGTGAATTGATTTCCTGCTTTGGTCCGTGCAGGGACCCATCATCAGCGTTTATCTCTTACTAATGGGTGTGTACGAGACTGTCCACATTAAACGAGCCTTATGGATGTGCGTGCCGGTAACTGGGAGTTTGTTTATATGGGTTATGTAGGTTCACGTAATTGTGTTTGTGCCCATCAGTGTGTGTCCTCAAAGAACAAAAACCGTGGAGTGCTTTTTGACAGGAAGCATTTGCGAGCTGTCTGAGGACTTGCCCACCGTTTTGCCAATAAGAGCTATCTACGGTGGCAGTGATCCACTTGGTGTTCTTACCCTCTTTAAGCTGCATGTCCATTAAAAAAAACAAAACAAACAAAACAAAGGCAAGCACACATTTCACCCTCCTGTCTGTCTACAAGGGTACAATAAATCTCCTTCGTACTGCACTTAAAAGCAATGAGGGGAAATTCAAACAAACATAAATAAGAGGCCAAACAGCGGCTTGCTCTAATGCTATGAATGCTATTAGGAGTTTTCCGAGAGGCCGCGCACTTAGTCTGAGGTCATGTCTTCGGGTGTTTGGCTCCTCGCTAATTCAAAGGAGATAAGGAAAATTAACTGTGTAGTCAAGGGGTTCATCAAATATGCTGACATTTGTGGAACAGCTGAACACCTCTTGTCTGTTTTAGTCCTGTAACCTGCCATTTGGGCGTCCGTCGGAGTATGTGGGAGGAGAGAAAAAGGCCCTTCTCTCACTGAGAGAGCAGAGGAGTGTGAGGTCTGATTGCCCAGCAGGGACTAATGTGTCATTGTTGATTGATGAGTCATGAAGTTTGGGTGGAGGGGGAAGGGAGGGTGCTTAGAGAGCAGAGCATCATGGGGGTTTCCGTGCTGCTCTTTCATCATCTCTCTGATCCGCTGACATCCTTCCATCCACCCTTCTCCTCCTCCCTGTATCCTTCCATTCCCTGCACATTGCTCCGAGCGGTCGCTGCAGCCAAGCACAAATTACCTCGCATTCATTGCAGCACCTGTCTGGCCTTACAAACAGGTAAAAAAAAAGGGCATAATTCCACACACGCTGAGACAAATAGGCTTCATTTCTCCACTGCCGACTAATGACATGAGCTGCTGGGCTATTGAGAGGTCGTGTTTCAGAAATTTTTACACCTAAACAAGTTTTCACTGACAAAATGCTGTACAGCAGGTGCATGCATCCCTATGGACCCTGTAGCATTTACACCTTTTTAAAGGGAACGGGGGAAAGGAAATCAGCATCTCAGCGATGGGAAGACATCAGGCGGCCAAAATGAATTATGCCGGTGCATCAGTGAGGCCAGGAGAAGACAGGCAGGCGAAAATGAGCCCATTAGAGCAGAGTAATTAGACAAATGAAAGCACTATGTATCACAAAACACAGACCTGATTGAAGTAATAAATCATTCCTGCGTGCTTATAGGAAATGGATCTCGGAGTATAAAAAAACGCCTTAAACCACAGTGTCTTGTGTGTTTAACCTGTGAAACGGTGTCACAAGCAGACACTGACCTGTGGGCGGCTCTTCTAATGTGTCTATTATCTGAGCAAAAATGGGTCAAGAAAAGATCATTCATAACTAATGCAGGTTACTCAGACAAAAAAATGAGATTCTTCGTAGAGAGTCTTTCACCCACCTCCAAAAAGAACTCAGCACAATGTCGCTAGTGAGGAATGGAAACACACATTCAAATTTCACCCGAGCAGGACTGCGCATGTTCTCACTCGCTGTGAGAAAAACAGTGGGAGAGGGCCGAGAGGGCACACTGTTGCATGCAGCCGCCTTAACGAGTGTTTCTTCGACGTGTTGGTCCTCGGGGATCGACTCCCATCTTCGTGTGGGCGAGCAGGTGTGAATCTACATGCCGGCAGTTGGGGAGGGGGGGGACAGAAACAGGAAAAAAAGAGGGGGAAGGGGATGGACGGGGTGGATCTTCGCCAATTAAGACCGAACTGGGGTCCTTCTGCCTCTAATAGGTAATTGGACGCATGACTGTTGAGCCAGAATGCATATGTATGTGTGCGCGCATGCGAGTACATGCACAAGCAGCGTGTGCTCAGGCAAGAAGACATTTTTTGATGGATGGAAGGAGAGTGAGAGTAAAAGCGAGCACAAGAGAGAAAAAAGATGTATGTGTGTTATAAGCAAAGCTGACATCAGGACCCCAATTAGAGGCCAGTGTGCTTTGCTGCTAGTGCTGGAGTGATTCGGAGTGAGACAGCATTGAAGAGAGAGCACGAGTGGGAGAGTAATTAAGGCACCGTGACTAGAACCTCAGTTGATGTTCTCATGAGTGCTGCTGTGTGCGTATATATGTTAGCAACGCATGTGACATGCAAATGGTGATGTGTGAGCGCAGCGGGAGGATGCTGACGGATGGGAAATGTGTGGGAGGAAGGAATAAACACCGATACACTCACACACACACACAGTATATGTCAATAAGCTTTGATGGAGGAAAGGTAACCCTGATAGCTGCTCCTGTTCTTTAATTTATTCAGCTCGAAGAAACATCTAAAACTAATTTTAATTCATCTTCAACACCACATATAGGCTATCTAAAAGATTTATTATTTGCCTGAAGTGTATACACTGTATTGGCTCAAAATGAGTGTTGAAAGAGATGAACGTATGGTGCAGAGTTACAAGTAAGTCATTTTAAGGCAGGAAATGATTATTTTCATGGGGGAAAAAAAAAAAAACTTCAGTGTACATAGATCTGTTTTTAGGAGTTAAATAAATGACCAGAAAGGGATTTTTTTCAATTAGCTGAAATTAGAAAATGGATTGATGACATTTAAGTAATTTATTGAATCAGCAGCTTGTCGCAGCTTCTCCACTGTGAGAATTTGCTGTTTAATGTCTGTCTAAATAAAACCTGAAGGTATTTTTGACTGTTTGTCGGATAAAACAAGTCATCTGAAGACGTCCCTTTATTATGAGTAGACCCTACTGCAGTCTCTCTTTTATATATTAAACCACATGTTCCAGAACTTTTCAGTCCCCCGACCCAAAAAAACAACCGTGCCAGAGACTTGCGACCCCCACTATCCCTGGAGGTGGTAGGAGCACACAAGCGTTGTGCTCAGTGCCACATACGCTCTAATAGGCCTATTCAAACATGGGCATAACGGCAACACAAAGGAGCACAGCAGCCTAACCACTATAATACTATTTTATAGTCATTTAATACAGGCTAGTAGCAGAACACATAACTTAAAGTACAGAATAAACTGTACTACTGAGTCACCATACAAGCAGCAGATTACTGTGATGTCTGTGTGTATGTGACAAGCAGCAGAGTCCTACACTGTTTCTGTCATGTCAAAATTCTGGGACTTTTAACTTTTATTTCAATGTTACAGTAATGTAATAATCTGGGCTGGCACTATGCATGGAGCAGAGCCTCATTCTGGGTGTCATTTTTTTGTTTTTGTATGATTTTACTTTAAATTCAACATTTTATGTATAGATTTGGTAGCATTTACTAGAAGTATATGCTGTGTCTAATCATTTTTCCAATCCTTAGAAATCTCCTTGTGACCCCTCCATGGGGTTCTGACCTCCACTTTAGCAACCTCAGGACTTAATAAGAAATTTACTGACCAAAACAGAAATGCAAATCGAGTAATAGAAATAATAGCCAAACATAATTTTGGTTGTTTCGACTGAGAAAAAAAAACAAGATTCATGCATCTCACGCACATCTCACACATGCAGAAAGCAAAATTAAGTTCTGGGGACCATTGTAAGTTTTTCAACACAAGTGTCAACATGAATACCAGTGCACATTCTGCTGTTGATACCAAAAAAGATACTGTTTTTGATGCCTTGCTTTGAGAAATTTCAACATAATTTGTGCAAAATCCTTTTTGCCCCCCAACAAGCATGACATACTGCCTGGCAAGACTTAATTCAGCAACAACAACAACAACAACAAAAAGTGTTCAGGACAAATATGTAAAGAAGGAGGCACTGCACTCGCCTCACTAGTTCCTCTGATAGAAGTAATGTGTGTGATTGCTGGAGTCATCAAGCACTTCACCGACAGGAATTTGTACTTAAATGTGCAAATGGGACAAGAGCAGTGTGCAGACTGTTCTATTATTAATTTGCATGAGACCAGATCAGCAAACATGTAAACAAGCAAACAAGTACGATAAAAACAGAAAATACATTTAGAAATGCTGGTGCAATTAAAATGTTCCAGTGCGTTATCACCATTCATAGCGTACATGTGTTTCCCCTCGGTGCCATTCATCTTATCAGACTCTTATCTGTTTGTCTGCTACCAGAGCCAGTCGCTGCATTTACAGACGCTGAGCTAAACTGCCTCCTCTTTTATTGACAGTCTATTAAGCCGCTGCTCATGATGAGGCCGTATCACTTTAAGGGCTTGTGTACACTGGCACAATGAAGGAATACTACTCATTAACAAAAGCCAGAGAGGGGGAGTGAAACCGTGTGACTGTTTGTCAAGAAGCCAGACAAAGAAAGTGTGAGTCGGAATGGAGGAAAAGATGAAGATACGAGTTGAGACTGAGCAACACATGTAGCGAAAAGGACAGAAAGAAAGACGGCGGGCCAATGTGAGGCTGCAATGCAACTTGGTCGCCATTCATCTGACCAATTTCCCCTGACAGTTCTGAGCACTTAACCCTACTGAGGAGATAAACTACATGTGTGTACACACACACACTCACTAAAGCTTTTAGTTACTTGAATTAATAAGCCCTAAAGCAAGCTTGGGACACTCTGACAGAGAAAACGGTCCAATTACTTGTATCACACAGGGCGTTTAGAGCTGTGGAGGTCTGTGAGTCTGAGGGGGATTGGAGGGAAAATACCAAAATTCAATCATTTCAGTTTTATCCTCCATTCACAGTTGCTTTGTTTCCATTTAGTGCTTCTGTGCGACAGTGATTTTCAATCAGACGCCATGACAAAAGCTGTGTGGTGCACACTGAATAGAAGCATTCACAGTTTCCACGGCGCTGACATTGACCAACTAACACTGAAAATCTATGTTTAGGCTAAAATGTCACATAACTTAGCTCTAAGCAAGTCAGATAGTCTGGTGGCTGGATGAAATGCATGCCAGCACAATTGGTGGCATCTTTAAAGTAACTACCTTTAACTAGCTTTAACAGTGCACGAAAGGCCCAAAATAACCAAAGACATGTTGTCACCAAATAAACACAGCAAACACAACCAGAGCAGAGTGCAAAAGAACCTGGGCAGAGAGACAAGCTGGGTATGAGACAGACTGAGAAAAAGGAAGGAGAACATTCACTCTTTGACCTAAAACATCACCTCAACCTGAGTTTCTCTCCCGTGTTTACCGTTCTTTTCAGAGTTCCTCCTTTTACCCTTTTCACTTTCACTCTTCTGCCCTCTTTCCATTTCAGGACAGTTTTGACTGACTGTCAATGCCATTCAGCACAAACACCTCAATCTCTCATCGCTTGTCCTCAAATGTTATTTCGACTTCCTCTGCGGCTCCTTCACTCCTTCCTTACCATAATTATCCTTCTATCTTGCCTTCTTTGCAATCTCTTATTTTTCCTTCCACCCTCTATTTGCATGAATAAATAAATATGTGTGTCAATAAAAGAGCTCTCTGCGAGCGGGAACAGCCTGCAAGGCAGAAGCCTATTATTTTTAGTCAACAGCGTCAGATTCATGGGAAAGGATTGTTTTGTTTTGCAATACTTCAACATATGGGCACATAAATCAGGGGCTGCCACAAAACTTGACAGCTGTTACCTAAATCTTCCTCACCTCCGTCTGCTCTAACGAGTTACAGTACAAATGACAAATTTACTGACACAGCCAGCGAAAATAAAGAGAGATTGGCCTTCGCTCACCTCTCTGCACCAGCATGGTGACCTCGCTGCCTTTGGGACACTTGCTGAGCAGGTCGACCACCTGGTTGTGAGACATGCTCTGCACGTTTCTCTTGTTCACCTCCACGATGATGTCGCCCTCCCTGAGGCCGCGGCAGCGAGGGTAGTCCACGATCTGCTTCACTCTCTGCCCTCCGCCGCCGGGACTGTCAGCGATGGTGAAGCCGAAGCCCTTGTCTCCTTTCTCCATGTGTACAGTGATGAGCTCAGGTTGTGTTGCAATGGATGAGGCCAGGGTGACCACATCGCTGGGGTAGCCGTGCTGGGAAGAGGTATCGGACGCCACCTCTGTGGAGGGGCTGTGGGGACGGGGAAGGCCATTGAGGGGTGCCCCGCCGTTGGTCGGGACGCTGTTGTTGTTCTGGCTGCCGTGGCTGGACGGCGAATCATAGCTGTTAGAGGCCTCCTGGCCGTTGACGATGATGGGCTCTTTGTTGTCGAGGATAGCCACTGAGGTAACCAGGCTGGTGTTGGGGTCGTCGGGGTCAAAAGGCAGTGGGTAGCCACGGCACAGCTCCAGGTTGACCATGGAACCGATTGGGATGGACTGGAAGATCTTCACAACCTGAGCATGGGTGTAGCCCAGCACACAGGTGTCGTTAACGCTCACAATCACATCACCTTGGAGAGAAAAACAAAAGTTGAGGGAAACATTTCAGAATCAGAATCAGAATCCTTTTTATTGTCATTATGCATACGCTTCCATACACACAACAAAACTACAGTCGAAAGTCTGCCAGAGCTCTTTTATTTGGAAGCTTCTACTGAGCAAATATAAGTTATCTTCCTTATTTATACATTATACAATCAGCATTCAGGAAATCTAACTGAACCAGTATTCCTTCTTTGTAAACTTCGATAAATTTAGGACACCAACCCGTCTCCATTTTGCCATCGAGGGCGGCAGGTCCGTCTAGAACCAGGCTCTTTATCTGCAGGAACTCATCCGGCTCGTCGCCTCCTACAACAGTAAAACCAAACCCCCGGCGACTCTTCTTCAGTTTGGTATTGATGAAAGTCCCCTTCAGTTCGGATCGGTTCCGAGTAAAGAAAGGCTTCCCTCCTGAACACACAGACACTTTGATCACACCAATGTAACAGCACAAACTCAATTAAGCAGCACTGAATTCGGTGTGCACAGGCCTGCAGCTGCTGAAAGTGTTTCGAGTCTGGCAAAATACACTGTATCTGGGCTTTGGCGAGATTCTTAATGGTCTAAAGCTCGTTCTGCACAAACACAGTATCGCCCGTCATTAACATAAACACACAACTACTCTTTACTCCCTGTGAGGATGTGATCAGTGCAACCAAGTAAAGCAAGGATAATTACTATTGGTGGATGTTTGCTGATTACCCAGATGACACAACATGAATCAGAATGGGCAGATTATAATACATGTATTAATTAGGTAAAGGACTCAGACCAATCCCAAGCACAATACTACCGTAGCCGCATGGAGAGGACATATTTGGAAACTACACTGAAACTCATAATGTATGAGGGAAAAAAAATAAAATGAAAAAAACTCTTGCATAAGATGCTTGTAAATGATTAAATATTGATACTGTACTGACTGAAGCAATATTGATGACTTAAAAGTGCCTGAAATCAAAAGCACAGATCAAAGTCATCATCAAAAGGTACATGCACAATGGGCACTAATCCTTAAAAGGAACCTACATAAAGGTACTTTTTCATTTAAAATGACGAAACTTATATAATACAAATCCAGCTTGTTTATTTGGCTAACATGCAGGGCCTTATTCAAATTCTCATTAAGCACCAATGACATCCTTTACACATGGCAAACACGATGGCATGAGAGAGGGCTCCGACTTAGTAAACAGCTTCTGAAATCTCTTCTGCCAACAGGACATCTGTATCATTCACCACTAGTAGTTAGGGTTTAATTCACACAGTAATCAAACACCATTCACGGCGAGCTTATAAAAGAGGAGCTGCTCAAATGCTGCTATCCAAACCTAATTTAAGTCGTCTCTTTCTTCTGGTGTTCTCTACCTCATTATCTGGCATTAACAATAAAGTGAGGAAATATTGGAGATGGAGTCTAAATCAAGAAACGCAGTGAGGTATTCACGTTCCACAACGTTGAGAAATGGAGAACAGTTGAATACAGACACAAGCTGAGCTTTAATTGTCTATTAAAAGAAAATTACTTCCTCCACATTACTTCATATGTTTCACACAAATGAATAAGTAGACGTTGGCAGAGGTGAGGGAAAGAAGGGAGAAGACGATGAAGAGAGTACACATTAACGAGAGCGGATCATAGAGGGATGTGCGCTTAGTGACCTGCAGTACTACATTAGGTTATAGCAGAGCTTCGGCTCATGCATTCAATGAAAAATGCATTACCCTTGGAGTCAGTTTGCGTCCTTGTGTTTCTCGTGTGTGTTTTTTTTTTGTGGCGTGTGTGCAAGCGCGTTCGTGTGCAGTGCCTTTGAATAGCGTTTTTCAGAACAGGCGAGATGTAACAAAACTGTGAGCTGATATGGCGGCTTTATCCACAAGGGATCCAGAGATGTAAGAACAGACCAGGAAGCAGGAGAAACATGAAAGCAGGCAGTTAGATAAAGAGATTTCAAATGACGTCTTTCTCTGGAGGAATATCAAGGGCTAAGACAGTCAGTCAGTAGGAGTCAGAGATGCAGGGGGGATGGGGGGGGGAGCAAGGGAGTGAGAAAGATGGACAGTACCAACAACTGAACCAAAGCAGAACGTGGCGGGAGACGAGACAAAAGCCAGCGAGACAGCAAATGTGAGCAATAAAATAAAGAGATCGTTAGGGAAAAGGAAAAGGCGGCTGACGGAGCAGCAAGGGAGAGTATGAGAGAGAGACAGGGTGAGGCAGTTAATTCTCTGCCATGGCTGTGCTAATTAGACAAGCTGCTAGTGGGAGGCTGGTATAAAAGGAGCTGGCAACCAGGAGAAGGAAACCCACTGTAACGGCTAGACACTGTGTTTGTAGGTGTGTGCATCGCTAAATGATGAGTGAAATCAGGCCATTATTTGATCCAGAAAATGGAACGACACGGCAGATGTTTGGTGAGAATCAGCATGCGGCCACGATGGGGAGCACATTTATGAAATGAAACTGTTCTGGCAGACTCATGTTGGGTATGTCATCACTAAAATATAAACACTGTCTCGACTAAATATAGTCCACTGTACATAACATATGAGGTGAATATTACTTGTGACATGACATCTGCAGAGAGCAGCTGTACAGTGCCAATTCATAACTCATCCTCCATCATGAAACCTCAAACACAGCCGGAGGCACTTTTACAGGACAACAAACTACACTGTGAGAGTCCTAAGAGCTTCTGTAGAAGGCAACTGGACTTTTCCATTTAGTTTTTTGATGTTTCACCTCTTCTCCAAGAGGCTTCTTCAGTTGTGGCTTAAAGGAGCCTCTAGGATGAGAGGTGAAATGTCTTCAGAAAACGAAAAGAGAAGTTCAGTTGCTTTCTACGGAAGCTCTTAGGACTACCACGACCAGGATGACTGAGACTATACACAGATATACAGTGAGAGCTGAATTCTGTTGAACTTGTTGTTGTTTGGTTCCACAGCCTAGAAATAGAAAAATGATGCTTTCGTTAGGTTTCAGATTTAATTCCGCAGATGAGAACTTACGTTTCTGTCCCATCGCATTGGGCACTGGGGGACCTGTCTGAGGGTCCCTGTAGGTTTCCTGGTGGTTGGCAGCATAGCTGGCCAATGGAGCCCCTGCCAACGTAGAGTCCTCGATCCACTCTGCAACAGCAAGAAGCACATATTCTCTAGATGGAGTCTAGACAGGTGCACCTGCTCTACTACTTGTAAAAGTAACCTGGACTAAGGGTCCCTTGGATAACATGGCCTACTGTGCCGTGTGTTGAGGCCTTGTGAGGCTGACAGAAGTGCTGAGCAACAAGTGAGGGAAAGTGGTTAAAACCTTCACTACAGTCTCAAATCTCATTACTGAGCTTCAATAAGGAGCCCAATTTAAACAGGCCACATGATCTTTAACACTGTTTCACATCTCTCTATTGAATAACAATAGAGGTGTGTGAAAACAGAGCAACCGATTTCTTTATATTGGCCACCGTCTCTGATTAATCACCTTGTTACAGCATCACAGCACAGATCAGACTGCAACCTTCATTAATATTCTCAACAGAGAGATGGAATCAATGCAGACGTGAAAAAAATAGGTAAAAACTCCGCATGAAGGGAGTTTTTTGAAGAGAGGCTCAGCTTTCAGATGCGAGAAAAGTCAGCAGGTAATCGAGGTGAATCTAATGTTTTCTGCTGAATTAGCAGAAGGGGGAGCACGATAGGAGAATTCCCTTGTGGGCCGGCCTTCATTTACAATTAATTTCTCTGTGGGGCATCCTGTGAATGCATAAAATTTAAGACGGGAAACAGGTGCAACCTAAGATTACCTATTGGCTGTGTTTGGCAGCTTTGTTAGATGGAGGCTTTTTGAAGAGCGCTAAATTATTAGTGTTATTACTCGTAGTGGCACTTAGTGCTTTATTAGCTGACACAAATTAGGAAGGTGCCCCTCTTTAGCAGGCGGATCACTTTCAGCAGAAGTCAAACTTACCTGCCATCGCCTTAGGAAAAAAAAAAGCTTTCAAGTTATTAGCGCAAACAAGAATACAAAGGTAGCACAAAAACAGAAATTAACTCCAAAAAGGCTGCGTTGTACAGCCGCAAATAATAGTTATGCCTTTATGGGAGAGCACTTAGCAAATCATAAGGCAGTAGCAGGCAACATCAAGTAGTACTGTAGCAGTAATTGGCAGAGACAGATACAGTCACACCCCCAAACATATATGCAGGCACCTCATTCACACACATGAATAGAAAGAAAGGAAATGACGCCCTTGGTGGGGGCTTGTGAACGAACCTCGGATGTAGCGCTCACCTTCGGGTGGCTGCTGGCTTTGGGGCTGAGGCTGCTGAGGCTGCTGCTGTTCCAGCTGCCTGCGCCTTTTAGCCTCCAGCACTGGGTTTTCATACTGGGTCTTCCTGTTGATATGACTGTAGGGCCGTGGAGGGAAGAGACGAGTGGATGGAGGATGAGGAGGAAGGAATGCAACACAGGAGGAACGAATTACAGGAGACGACGGGGACGTAAGAATAGAAAACAGGATGTGGGACAAAAGGTAACGATCAGCAGGAAAAGTGGAGCGGGCAGGGAAGACAGACAGAGGATAAGGTAATACAAGAGCGAGATAGGGTCAAGAAAGGGGGAGACACACGGCGATAAGCTTTGATTAATACCCGGTGACACAATACGCATGAGCCCATACTTACACAGAAATCTTGCCCCACAAATTGCATGAAATAAACCCCTCTGTGATGACGGCACAACTTGCAGAAACCACAAACATCTTCAAACATTACGCTTTGAGCCTGGGAGGTTTCCTACTAACTTAACCGTCACTGAAAAATGAACCCTGAAAGCATCATATTATACAGCAAATGAAGGAAATGGTGAATAATGTATATTAGAGAAAATATTGCAGAGACAAAGAGTAAAAAAAAAAAAAAAAAGAAAAAAAGGAGAAATTCCACAGCCTTCTGCCCCCAGGTGCTGCTTTGAACATCATCAAAAACATATGAACCATATTTGTATTAATGCCGGGGCCCAGGGGCTTCACACAGGATGAGATGCACACATATGCACACACACAAACACGCTTGGTGCATTTTTGCCAAATGGTAATGACAAACAAAATGGCCTACATTCTCCAGTACAAAAACAAAAAAAAAGACCAAAATAGCTGTGGAAGAATCTGGCTGTGGTATCAGAGCAGAACTGTACATATATTCGATCGAGTAGCAGTGAGGTTAGGAGCTTTGTTTGTCAGAAGAGAAAAGTGTAAATCCAGTTCTATATAAATGCAACAAGAACAATGCAAGAAGGCCATTCCTTCTTGTTTCTGCGTGCCTGTGTTCAGTGTGTCCTTGTGTTATATACAGTGCATCACTTACTCAACATAGTAGACCCCATACACAGGATCATCTATTTTCTCCCATCCTGGAGGAAGTTCTGTAAAGGAAAGCAGAGGGAGAGGGAGGGGAAACAAAGACAGTGAGACAGAGGAAACAAGGAAAAACTCGAGGCTGCGAAGTTGCAGGAGGCCATGTATTGAGCCATTAGAGGCGAGGCCAGTGGAGACCTTTCGCCTCTTCATTGTGTCTGCCTGTCAGTCAGTCTCCAGGGCTGAAGGAATAAACTCAACAGCTTCACAGGCTGTCTGGCTGTCCCCACCTCTGTCCCCATCACACCGGTGACATTTCCACACATCAGATAAGAACAGAGCAAGACCCCCATGGGCACGGATGGATGGATGAATCGGAGGGGGGGGAGGTGAGATGAAAAGGAGGAGGGAGAAAAGGAGGAAAGAAAGGGTAAGAGAGAAGGAAGGCAGGGAAAGTGGGAGGTAGTAATAATGATAATAATTTTTTTTAAAAAGCAATGGAGAAGAAACACGTGAAGTTATAAAGGAAAGAAAACTCAAGGAGAGGAAGGTAGAATAATCCAGTCTTTGTACAAAAAAAAAAAAGAAATGTTTGAGTAGAAATGAAGAAATCGTGTAGGGAAGAACGACAAAATGATTTTCTCCCTTTTTCAATTCCCTTATACCAATGACAACTTTTGTGAAGAATATGACAAAGACGTACACTTGTCATTAATTAAGTGACGATATTATTGAAACAGTACCTGTCCTTGGTTGAAATACTGCAGCTGTCGGCTAAAGTCTGAGAGCGTTTTACATCCACCGCTGTCTGAAAGTATTCAACCCTCCTTGGAAGTTTTCATCTTTTGCTGCTTTACAACTTTGAATCGTGGTCAGTGTAGTTTGGCCTCTTTTATATTGAAGCGAAAACAGATTTGTACAATGAAGATGTCAATAAATTAGAAATATAAAACTCAAAATAACTGACGGCATAACTATTCACCCCCGGTCAGATCACTATTTAGCAAGAGCATACAGCCTCGAGCCTATGTGGATAGGTTTCAATTAACCTTTCACATCAGGATGCTTCTTTTGCAAAACTACTCAAGCTGTCAAATTTGCTATCATCAGTTTAAAAAAGCTTCTTCCTGTTGACTTCAGAGTCATCTGGTGAACTCTAGTTGAAATCTGCTATGAGAGTTTGTCTTTGCTATTCTACCATAAAGTTTTGACCGGTGAAGAACAGTTGCACAGTCTCTCCCATTTCAGCCGCTGATGCTTCTAACTCCTTCAGAGGAGTCATGGGTGTCTTGGTGGCCTCCCTCACATGTGCCATTTTCCTTTCATTTCTTAAGGACAGATTTAAATGTACCACAATGGATATTCTGTGAGGGCTGCAAGGTGGCGCAGCTGGTCGCACTGTTGCCTCGCAGCAAGAAGGTCGCCGGTTCGCTTTCTGCGTGGAGTTTGCATGTTCTCCCCGTGCAGCGTGGGTTCTCTCCGGGTTCTCCAGCTTCCTCCCACACAGTCCAAAAACATGTTGAGGCTAATTGGTGATTCTAAATTGTCTGGATGTGTGAATGTGAGTGTGCTTGGTTGCCCTGTGATAGACTGGTGACCTGTCCAGGGTGTCTCCTGCCTTCACCCTGAGTCAGCTGGGATAGGCTCCAGCCCCCCCGCGACCCTAATGAGGATTAAGCGGTGTATAGATGATGGATGGATGGAGATTCAGTGACTTGGAAAGTCCTTCAAAGACCTAATCTTTTCAAGAAACTTTTCACAAAGTTGCTTGTAGTGCTCTTTTGTTTTCACGGTGTAGTTACAGCCGAGAGCAGTGATTCACCAGCGACTGGACCTTCCAGATCCAGTTCTCTTTATACTACTTGAGACACATTCACCACACTCAGATGCTCTTCACTTTATTGTGCGACTTCTAGCACCAATTGGCTGGAATTATGTGAGTCAGTTTAAAGAATGTGAACACTTATGCAAGCGCTTATTTTATGTATATTTTCAATAAACTGACATAACTTTGTAAAAAATCTTATTTGAACTTTTATATGAAAAAAGTCTTTTTTGTAAATTCTTGTTCACACAGTCAAATTATCTTGACCATGAATTATTGTTGAAAAGCAATAAAATGGGAAAACTTCCAAGAAGGGTGAATACCTTTTATAGGCAGTGTATTTCAAAAAACTTTGTATTCAAACCCCTGCACACTTTTAATAGGCATTGTACTGCAAACCCGACTTCACTTGTGCCAGCTCCTCCATTGAGGGCCTTGGTTTGAATGAAAGCTTACTTGACTAACATTGAAAGTGGCTGCCAACTCAAAGTGATGCATGTACGGACACTTTAGCAGGCTTTCACATTGCAAGAGTGAAATTCAATGTTGATTAGGGAAAGAATATGAATATGACTGGGCCCACTTCAGCAGTATGTAATTGCCCAATGGTGCAATCTTGTGCTGTTTCTACAGTTTACTGTCTCTTTGCCAGAGAGTGTACTGCCATTATCTCCAACAGAGCCATCTGATTCAGTTCTATGGCCTGATTACAGCCGCATTGATTATTGGCTAGCCTCCACATAGATAATGTCAGATGCATCTAATTGGCTACAAACACAGATTGTCCAATAATCCTCTCCTGTGATGTATAAGTTTTACATATTATTACCCTCAGCCAATTCTGCCTTGCCCTGTGTGTGAGTAGATGGTAATTACAATCATCCAACTTGGAGAGCCTCCCTCTGCTTTTTAATGAGGTGGGCCCTTGGCTGGAGTGGAATCAGCAGCAGATACAATAAAATCCGGGTGGAAACATTAAAACAGTCTGTGCGTGACACCCACTATTGCTGCTATGTATCTGTGATTTGTAAGTGAAACCGGGTCAGAGAAAGCGCGGACAAATCTTCAATCAGTCCACAATTTCACACACATGAGCAACTCCAGCTCCTATTATCCCATATTTTCTACACCTGCTAAATGCGGCTAATACAAAAAGCATAAGAGGCAAAAAAAAAAAAAAAAAAAGGAGTGCAGGGTGGCTATTGCAAGGGTGAACCCACAAAGCAGGCATGGTGAATTATCATTCAGATGTTTTGGACTGGAACGTTAAATGGAATGCGGTCCCGCCTCGCCTCACGCAAAATTTTAATCACCCACTTGATTTCACACTGCGCTAGTTCCGCTCGGGGAGAAGCACCTGTGTGTGTGGTGAGGATGTGTGAGAGTGCAGAGAGAGAGAGAGAGGATGCTGCAAATGTCTTAAAAAGTGCAGGATACATTTCAGCGCGTGGAAACACAAACGAGAGAATAATCTGTCACTCATTAAGCGGTGTTTTCCTCTCGCCCTTTTGTCCTTCTTCCCACATCCCACTTTCCAGAACATATTGCGAATTCGAGGGGGAGTCGAGCGTGATGAATTACACGTTTAACTGTTTGTATCTCATTCTCCTGATACAGTGCGCTGATTGATTTCTCCTTAGCGTGTGCCACGGTGACACTTGCGTGGGTGCATGTGAGAATATGAGCATGTGCGTGGCCGACATGCTTTCGCCCGCCCCTCCTTCGAGAGCAGAAGTTAATTGCGTTTCTTTTCCCACCTGTATTGAATCGATAATTATTGAACATGTGCATCCAGTCGAGGGCTGTTTTATGGACAGGGGACTTGTCCGATTGGACAATTTTAACGTGGCAGCTGTTTAAAATGCTCGACAATGGAGGCCGTGAATGAATAAATAAATAAATAAAAGGCCTGATGAATGCCGGGTTCACCTTCACGGCACCTCATCAATTTCTTTGGATGTAGTAGCGCTCTCTCCGTCTCCTGTTTTTAATGCTTTTTTCTGCTGAAAACAGCTGCCTACTCCTGCTGCTGGAAATAAAGAGCTGGAGAGAGGCTAAAAGTAGGCATAGCAAATGTTTCTCTGTGGGTGACCTCTTTCATATTACATTTAGTAGTTTTCTTTTATTTTTTTAAAACTCAGTATTAAGATTAGAAAAAATTCTCAATGTTGGTTTTTCTGAGAGATTTCAGCTTTCTCTTGACAATCAGAATACGTATTCAGGGCCATTGCCAGTTTTGTAAAAAGATAAAGAGAACGTGTATATTTCTGCTTTTTTGTTCCTTGTATTTCATTGTACGTCCAAGTTGTGTCAAAAGTGTTCATCATAAAGGTCTAGTGCAATCATTAATCAGATATCTCCTGTTGTGGAATGACTTCATTCATTATCAGCCCATAACACTGTCTCCAGACACTATTTATCCTGCGCAAGTGGCCGCGCTGCTGTGTCTGATAGGTTAGTTAGTGTGCCGATGGGCTTCGGGAAAAAAAAAAGGCCTATTGCTGTCTGGCTCCGACAGACACCCATTAGGAAATCATCGTTACGACAGTCTTCTTCGTATCAGCTTTGGCCTCTTACGTGTGAGATGACTGCCTTGCCTTCAAGGCCACACACAGAGCGTGTTTGTTAGAAATCAAAGCCACATAGTGAGGGTAAGCTAGATAAATGTCAAGTGTCTGCTAGCCTAATGTCTCATTTCTAGATGATTAGAGTCAAGGGTTGGGCTTAGTCACCTCTCACCAATGTTGTGGCACTTTATGAGCCCCCAGAGCTGGTGTGCATGCGATTATGTAGATGTGCACAATTAAAGTCCCTCTAGGGTCCCTAAATACTCATCTGTGTGCATCAAAGTTGCATATTTGGAAGGTTTAATAGTCCATTTCTACATCAAAATGGGTTCGATGTAATATTACACCTTTGTCCCTATTCACTCCCTTCCTACTCACAGCAGCCCCAGCACACCAGCTCACCTACAACTCTCCTCAAACACTGTGAAGCTACACACGGCTACACAATGGCAAGTTCGAATATTGGAGTCATTAAGTCATACATTTGAGCTGGAAACTGATTCTGAAGCAGAATAATGATATGGAAAGCCCTAATCTGCAAGTTGACAGGAACGGTTCCTCTGGTTTGTTATGTATGAAACCCAAGAAGTGTAGGTCGGTGTTTTTGAAAAAAATGTCTGCAGTTTCTAGGGGAAAACGCTGAACCATGGCACTGACTACTTATTTCGCTCATGATCTGTCTTCTAGTCTATAAAACCACCATATGGACGCGTTAACAAGGTGGAAAACTTCTCACCAGAGGGAGGCTTTAACTGCAACGTTTCAATTTTTTTTTTCTCATTTCAACTTCAGCTGTTCAATTACAATAATGAATATATGTGCAAAATCAAGGTGACACAAGTAGTGGGACCGTGAATGCCAACTCGTTAGCCTCATAGCATAATTGCCTAAGTCATTTTTTGGTCAAATTGAGATATTTGCCTAACTTTACTTTACTCACTTCTGCATCATCCTGTCTTTCTACCTGTGTCATTGGCCAATCACATCTGGTTGAATGTACTGTTAAAAAATCAACAATAAATACCAATGTCATTTCTAAAAATTGTGTTTTTTCTCATTTCCCAAAAACATGAAAATATGACTTAGGCAAGTATGCTATGAGGCTAACGAACTCATACATTTGTGTACCAGCAGGGTGGTGTAAAAGATGAGAGAAGTTCCTACCTAAGTCATTATCCAGCTCCTCTGTATGTACCCCTTCTGCTCAGTGGGACGGACAGCGCAGCAGGATGAGGTTGGACAGACGACAGGGCCGCAGAGGGAGAAAGAGACACAACTTTGGGTTAGCTGGATGTAATAACAACATCTGACCACAGGGTGGCAAGAGTTAATCAAAGCCAGAGCATCAACCTCACGTGAAAATACATGTTTACAAAAATCTCAAGGCATGTTTTCCCTCTAAACGACTGGATTTTGTGTGTTTTTTGATGCAATAATGGAGGAGAGCAAAGAATTTTATTCAGGCTGAATGACGGAAACCATTCATCATGTGGCGGGCGCCTTAGTGGAAGTCAGGGTCGTAAGTCAGTCATTACTTATTTAAGGTAGATGATAGAAATGAGGCAGACAGTTCAGAGAAGCTGTGGAGCCTCTTTCAATGAGAAACAGTTAAAAAAAAAAGGAGCGTAGTGGTGCCACCCCAAAGCTGCTCGGGACTTTCTGTGACCCAACACTGACACCTAAGGGCCACTGAGGGAACCTCTACTCCATCATGCACACCTTAGATTGTCATTACAATAAAACTAATTGTTTTTGGTAAAAGCTAGTATTTTTTAAATGAAAAAACAGGAATTATTGCATAATAAAAAATGAAACTAAGCTTAAATTGTTTTGCATGGAACAGAGGTGTAACATATAGAAGGTTTTACATAAACATTCGTAATCATGCCCACACAAGGACATACCGTCGTCTTCACATTCTTCCAGGGGTTTCTGAGGTTTGTCCAGGCACCGAGGGTCTATCCAGGAGGTCGTCTTTGTGTTGTGGCTAAAAAGAATAAAATGAATAAAATTACCTGGAGGTAGGAAACAAACTTCGATCTTTATCTCCTCACATCAGGCATGTATAATGACTTACTTCTAAAAATGGATTTAAAAGTTGTAGCACAGGATTTAGCTCCAGACTGTCAGATGAAGGTTTATTGTGAAAGGGAGTCTGTAAATTCAGCTAAATAACATGTGTAAGTCTATTTAGTCATTTCTTTGATTAAAATATGAATACGACTGAAAATCAACCATAGAGCTTTCATGAAAGAATCGTTTAACAAAATAATACATTACAACAACAAAAAAGCTGATTCTCCATCATTAACTTTAATTACTAACTGTGGCTAATGGTTGGAGAGTAGGTAAATCATGAAATGCAAAGTTTTAATTGCTTTTGAATGTATTTTATTTTTTGTAAAACCCCATATTGGTTTTTGTACATCACATTAGGTTTTGACCTGTATTTTAAAACCTGATGATTTTATGACTTGTCTGTTATATTTTGCTGCCTTACGAAAGATTTAATTTTGCAAAGTAAAATGAAGACTGTTGTGATATTTTTTCAGAATTTTACGATGGCGATTGTGTGGAAGATGCCAAAAATCAGAACCATGATGGTGAGACAGTGAATTGTGCTGAATGGGAACAAATATTATTGTTTGATTCACTTCATGCAGATAGTAATCGTCATGTAGGGTTTGACCTCTGTATAGCTTTTGATTATTCACCAAAACACCATAAAAACTGAAAATGATATTAAGTGGAAACTTCAAGGCAAAGCTGCACCAGTTGCGTGTAATCCTTCAGTACGAGACGTAGACCTCAGAGCATTTGGTTTATCACTACATATTATGTTCCAAACTGAAATGCGCACAATGAAGGAATGCTTTTTAAGAAGGATTCTGTAAACATATCACCTGTCATAGAGTTTCATTTCAACTCATTCAATCCTGCACGATAATGTACTCTGTATAAGCAGAAACCATCAAAACTCGAAAGCAGACAATATTTAAACAACACTTTAAACTTCTGAACCCAAAACCTGCTGGCTGCTTTAAAAAGACAGCTATTTTTTGTTTGTTTGTTTGAAAAGCTGCAAAAATTACACCATTTATCAGATTTTCAGCTTTCGAACAGTTCTTTAACTAAACATACCCAATGTTTCAATCTAAACCTATGATAGTTTATCGATATCACTGCATTCAACATGCGTCCTTTAAAAAATTGTTTCCACAACAAAGATTCTGTAAAAACTTGAAGAAATGTTGTATATGTTGATTGCAGGTTTTTAAAAGTATTTCTAAAATAAATAATCTAAGAAATTCCACTTAATCTAAACCTAAAATCATGATCACATCGAAATCACAGCATTCAACAAGTCAAGTCTGAAAAATTGCCTAAATAAAATAGTTTCTATGACAAAGACTCTCTAGAAACTTAATACAAATTTGTATATGTTGCAAAAAAAATAAAAATAAAAAAAGCTAAAATAAATAATCCAACTTTCATTTTCCTTATTTTTTCACGATTAATCACTATGGCTATGTCATACTGCACAGAATGTTTGAGTTCTCTGTACTTCTAAACATGGCTGTGCCTTTCCCAAATTGCCCCTATGAGGATCAATAAGCCCAGAGGGAGTAAACATGTGACGGCAACAAAAATGGAGCAAAAGAATACATAAGAATACATAATACTATACTGTATGAGTATTAATCCTTAGTTACTTACTCTATAAAGTAGACCTCTCCATTCTCGGTGTAGGCCATCTCCCAGTTGTCAGGCAGAGGTCCCAGCGGGTCCTCCGGGGGAGGATGGCTCAGGTGAGAGTGTGTCTGCTGTGTGCTCTCCGTGGTGGCCGGTGGTGAGGGGGTCGTCCCAGGGTAGGACGGTTCACTCTGGCGGGGGGCAAAGGGGCGCACCGAGTGATGAATCTCGTCTAATTCACTTGAGTCTCCTGGAGGGATCCAAAACAAACACAGCTCGGTGTCAAGAATATTTAGGTTAACGCATTCCAGCAACGCTTTGGGGAACGAAAAGTAGATGTGAAAAACAGCACGAATGCCACAAGAGAGACATTTGATAAAAGGTCAACCAAAAACAGCTTTCTGTGAAAACTCGAAGACTCTTCCGCTGTTTAAACAGGCGGAGATGAGTCTATTTTTACATGACAAGAGGCAGACGCAGCACAGATGTCAGGCAGGTTGCTAACATGACAGACTGTCGAAGAGAAAACGAGAATAAGTGTTTTTCTAAAATGTTTTAGATTGGACGCTAATGAAAAATCTCTTTAAACTGTGCACTACAGATACTTCTAAAGTGGTTCATGAGTTTGTAGAAATCCAAGGCCGTAGTCCAAGGACTTACCAAAGCTTCAACATCTGCTTCAGTCTACACCAAAAATCACCAAACACTTCTGGAGTGCATCCATTTATCCTAAACTACTTCCTGCAGCTATAAAAACATTTACTTCAGTTGGGACTGCTGAGTGGGCAGTTCGCACCTAGAATCAGGGCCTCTGAAGTGCTATCACCTAGCTTCCTGTTATCTCATTTTCACACTCACACTTGACCGGCACCCTCGTCGCTCACACAGTCACAGACGGCAGATAAACAACTTTTGGTCCCACCGTGACAAAACACATGGCAGGAACAGCTTTGGGGGCTGACTCAACCTCCTCACAATGCCTACTGACCCACTAACACACAAGAGGAAAGAATTCACCAAACGAGCGCAGCAAATCGTTTGATTTTTAAAAATCCCTGCCCGCGTTTAAAGACACCACCGCTTTAATCGTTTAAAATAACAGAACGATGGCGTCCCTCTCGCTCGTAAACTCAGATGACCTACAGAATATTAATGACATCATTACAAATTGCTTCAGATATATCATCCACCCTCTGCCGCTTGCAGCCAGATGGCACTATATTACATTTTCGGATGCAGACATACAGGCAGACGTAGTCAAACCCAGAGACCACTTACTCACCAATCAAAGACGCTCTTGTGTTGTGCAGCCCCTCTCCTCACCAAAGCGCTCTCCCTCTCTCTCCTCTTCTTTTGTGCTTTCTCCTACTTCTTCATTTTCTGAGTTTATCCTCCTTCACAGAATAAAAACCTCCCTTGCTTCTCTCTCTCTCTCCCTCTCCGTCCAATCCTTTTCAGACTTGCCCCCTTCCCAGCCACTCCCTCTTTCTCTTTAATTTCCTGCTACCTTGTCTCCACTTCCACTCTCCTCCCACTTTATCCATCAGCACTCACATTCTTCTGCTCTCTTCTCCCAGCAGAAAGCAGGACCGCATTCCAAGTGTCATACTCCAAACTAAATACAGATCAGCGTGTTCTCGTGCTACAGTTGAAGACGGATCTACAGGCAGCTGACTGTATACACACCGTCTGCAAGTCTGTTTGTCAAAGGAGTCCAACAAAGCAAGGAGGAGTTAATGTGCTACTGCAGCTGGTGATTGGTTGCACGCAAAATTGTGAGGAGGGTAAAAAAAAAACGGAGAAAGTGTATGACAAGTGTTTAAATGTGGAGCTTCAGTCTGGATGTTAGCTGTGCAAAGAGGCCAAATTGGATTTAGCTTTGGGACCGGTTCTGGCCCAGTATCTTATACCCAAATAAATTAAAATTTTGCCCAAATCAATTTGAAACGGTAACACCTGGCTTCAGACTGTACTTCAAATGCATCTTGAGGCGCCGCTTGTTATCGGGTTTCACCTTCGTACCCACAATGTGAAGCTGCTTAACGCAAAAATGCACATCTGAGCAGAAAGAGGCGACGAATATGAAAAGTGTTTGTTGCCGCAGCTCGTGCACAGACCTCAGATTGTTGTCCAAGGTGATCGCACGGCCAAGTCGACTGTGTTGGACAGGTTTAGGGCTCACATTGCTTTACATTATTGCATGGCGTCAGCTCTTATTTTGTCCTCAGTATATTGTCCCAGCATCCACACCAGTATCCACCACGTCTTCCGCAGCAAATAAGAAGTCAAATATATCAAAAATTGATACATATGAAAGGAAAACCTTATGTGATGTCTTAAATTGCTCTTTTTTTAAATTTACCATCTAGCTAGTATCCAATGCTATTTCAGGCAAAAAGCCATTCCAGCCATGTGTTTTTGCAATTATCACTGCAACATGTATTTCGAGTATAAAAAAGTAAAAGA
The DNA here is from genome assembly GCF_000690725.1 of Stegastes partitus. Lineage (NCBI taxonomy): Eukaryota > Metazoa > Chordata > Actinopteri > Pomacentridae > Stegastes > Stegastes partitus. The sequence goes on from NW_007578577.1 coordinate 277,498, forward strand.
GCCAAACCAAAACTGCCTGTCAGTATTACATTTTTATATAATATTGGACCATCATTAACCTGTAACCATCATTTTAACATCGTAGCCAACAGTGGTCGAGCTAATTTTACTCATTGTACATGATTATCTTCCCAATTGTTCAACGATGTCTCATAATTGGGAAAATAACTACTCCCTAAAGTTGTCTGATGAGTTTAATTTAAAAGGAATCAAATAAATGTTTTCATCTGAAATGAGAGGCACAAGTGTAGAAAAGTACAAATATTCAAGCAAAGAACAAGTGCCTCAGAACTGCATTTGAGTACATGCGCTTTTGTACAGTTTGAAATGCAGGCTTTCTTGATAAATTTGTATTTCAGCATGAATAGCCTTGACAAAGCCCCTTTCAGAGCCATAGATGGCATTCTACAAGTAAAACAGTGCTCCTTTAAAACTAAACATAATGTGTAAAGCAGCAGAGTTCTTCTTCAAAATGCAAAATTTAAAAAAAAGGAGAGAAAAAAAAGCTCAAGAAGTTGTAATCATAAAGTATTTGGACAAAAAGATTTAATTATCAAAAGCACATTTCATTGATTAATTAATTGGCATCTACTGTTTTGATCAGATTGCCTAAGACGCACATTAGTTCCAAGTGCGAACGTGATGTTTTGAACCATTTGAAATGTAAACGAGTGACATTTTTACCAGGGATGAACCCACGTTTGTGGTTTTACAGTAGGAGATCAAAGCCCTCGATTCGGCTTTCTACTCTCATGACTTAACATCGCGTTGACTCATGTGCTTACTCACTTTATTTCAAAAACGACAACCTTACTTTAAGGTTTTAGACCGGTGTTTGGAGAAACATAAGCAAAGCGGTTTCACAAACAGTCTCTAAATTGCTCTTTTGCTGCAGCTTGTGACTCGAGCATCAGCTTAAACCTGCAAACACATGCATCTATTCCAACGCCCGCCCTTCTACCGTCCTCTGCCTTTTCTTCTTCCTCCAACTCCTGCCCTCTGTACGTACCTGTAAAGCTGCTGTTCATGTCAGGGAGGTCCTCGTCGTCCTCCTGCTGCTGCTCTCCAGGCCCTATTCCAGCATTGTGCATGTCATTGTAGGACTTGGAGCGTCGGGGAGTGGAGTGCTGCGAGCCCGGCAGGCTACTGCTGAGCCCGTCTGGCAGTGGGGCATCACCGCCGCTACCACTACTGCTAATCACTTTCCCACTGGGGGGCTGCACCGGTGGCTTGGGCGTCCCATAATAGTTACCTAGGCAACGGAGAAGGAGGCAGAGCGGGGGATTAAAAAGACAGAAAGAAGTAGTAGGAGGGCATGAGAGGAGGGGTCACGGGAATTTTTTTTGTGTACGTGTGTGTTTGTGTGAGTGTGTGTTGGAGGGGGTTTTTTTAGTCACAGCCTTTGTATGCAAATAGAGAAGCTGAGTTTGTCTGTGGGAGAATGTTAATCTCCAAAGCAAAACTGCACTTTTTCTTTTTTTTGCTTCTTTGGCCCAAATGGCGTTTCACAAGCGAGACCGCTTTGTTTTTACTTTACACAAACTAATTAATATTTCACTCACGAGAAAATTCTCAAAAACATCCCATCATTTTTTTACAATCACAGTTAAATGAAAATGCAGGGAGATTGAAACTATTCAGATATACAAGTGGAGTACCTATTTCCTTCCAAGTACTATAGAATCGCATTTTAGCTTAAGTGACAATTTCAAAGGGGAGAGAACAAAACAGAGAAAAAGTGAGCCATGCTCATCCAAAGAAAAACCAGGCAGATGTAAAGAGACAAAAATATAAAGCCAGTGACTTGATGAAGCAGAACTGCATGAGCATCCAATATACGAATAGTTCTAGTGGAAGAAATATAATTACAAGATAAATTGGCAAACTACAAATTAAATGGAAAAGCATTTTTTAAAATTGATATGCAATAATTAGATGGGACAAAACTTGTGTAATTATTTAGTGTGGGTCGAAAATACAGCTAGTTAAAGGTGTTTATGGACAAAATCCCTACTTAACTTTAATTCTTGCTGGTATGTAGGTTTGTATGCAGATAATTCATAGTCTAAAGACATTAGACATTACAGCAGGACATAAAACATAGAGTTTATTCTACACAGACTGAGGGTGGAAGCAGGTTTCAAAACTCTGGTATAGTTAGTCACAGTATCACATCCTAAAAAAAATAACATTTTGTGTCCACAAGGTGTTACTGATCCTGAAAAAAAAAAAAAGCTGTGACTCGACATACTATAGGTGTTTTACAGCTTACATTTTAGATTTGTTTCCATGCTTGTCTCCTACTGGCTCTGCATAAACACATCCTGCAGATCAGCCCAGTTTAGTCCAAACTTGACTTAACATTTTTTGTGTTGTACAGAATCTGCTTACAGTAACTAATTTATTTTTTGCTCTTGAGTAATGAGGAATTGATAAAATATCGCCCTTTTTAAGCCTCGATTTGCCTACGCTTCTTGATGGAACAGCACACCACCAGGTGGGCTGCTAAAAAGTTGAAAATCCAATTATTATTTCTGTTTTCACAGTTTCCGGCTCCTAAAAAAAAATGCTGTAAATTTTGGAAGACAACATGCCTTTTAAACCCACCAGCAGGATTTTGCCTTCAAAGGGTAAAAATTGAGCTATAATTGAAATATAACGTCTTTGGATGCTGCTGAGAATATATGAAATATGAGTGGAGCTACAATTATATAAAGAACTGCCCAGCTGCCTGATTTATTAGTTGCTATTCAACTTTGTTTTCAGCATCCTTGTTATTTGGTGGTTGGCAGACAACAAAATAGTGCGTGGTACATCCTGCCTCTGATGTATCATCTCACCAATCTCTGTGCCACCAGCGTCTCGGCCTACCTGGCTCAGATCTTGGCAGTACGACGTTGTCAAATAACGTGTCACGCAGACTTGGCTGCTCAAAGCAAAGCGTTCAACAGAGGACGTTCTTTGTAAGTTCCTGATTTTCGCCACACTGTCGTCAGTGGAAGTGAGTAAGCTAGCTGCCAGCCAGAAGTCCACTGGCTTTGTTTGTTCCTCCTTGCTTGTCATCATCATCGTTATGGAACACTGAACAAACTAAGTGGACACAGCAGACACTTAATTACACATTATCTGACTGAATGAAAGTGCGACATGGTGGACTTCTTGTTGACAGTACTTGTGATATACTGGCTTTGTTTTACCAACAAAGCAAGTGTTTTGTGTTGTATGCGGCACATACACCATCATACATGCTAGGGCTACAGTCTCCAGGTCGACTGGTTGGTCAATTTGCTCTGATTTAACCAAATTCTTATTGTGCAGACAGTCGCCGGTGTTACTTTAATAATAAGACATTGGTTGACTAAAGCATACTACTGTTACTTTTTTTCCCAAAAGTTGTCTTTGACTCACACATGCAATGACAATGTTCCATGCATTAATATCAAACATGTCCAAAACAACCAGTGATTGGTCAATGGGCAATGACGTCTGTATAATTTGAACTTACGACTGTCAACAATTTACTAGACAGAAACCGACTTTGGTCATTTAGTCTAATCAGCTGCAGCGTCTAAACCATCATAATGTGTTTCAGTGCCCATGTCAATGTGACGAAGCCGACACAAAACAAAACAGTGTGCAGCAGTTTTTCACAAACACACCTTTGTGATGTTGATTGCATGAAAGACACATCAGATCAAGCAACCATCTCAAACACTTTTTTGTCCTTTAGCTTTTCCTTTTTATTCCGGCTAGTGTTTTCCAATGTGTCTGAAAGGAACGTTCCATTGACAACCCCAAAGAAGGGATGGACAGGTGTTGCTACAGGCTGTCGACTTATGGTAGACAAAGGATGCCATAAATCCCAGAACTAGAATGTCTTAATGTAAGAAAAATCACGTTTTTGCCAGCTTTTCACTACATTGTATAGAGAAGACCATGTGTTGAGTGTGGTCTTTGGCATGGACACCAAAACATGACTGTGGTGTGGGCGGCCATGTTTTGAGCACAGGCTGGAGGCAGAGAGGGGACATGCTTCCCTCATGTTGTGCCAGCAGGTATACTTGTCCAGAAGCAGATTGGCAGACCTGGATGGGGCCACAACATGCCTACTTGCTTACATTGGTAAGCGAGTTTAAGTTCCAGGTTGTAGACTCGGATAGGATTATATCTGTCACACCAACTGGCAAACCTATCTTCAGTCAGGTTAATACCATTTAAGGATGGTTACTGACTGATTTACCAAGAAAACAAGAGTCAGATTTGTCTCTGAGATCTCTAACAGCCTGTGTTTGTGCGTTAGCAGTGTTCTTCTGTATCTTTCTGCCAACAAGCTCTCTTTAAAAAGCTGCTGTCCCTGAAAGTTGTAATATGGAAATTTATCGTTAGACTTTGTGGTACGGATGTCCCATCTGATTGCAAAGATTGGGATCGGGGCCAATCAAGGCATTTAACTAATTGGTATCGGCACAAACCTAAGCCCAATCCTTTGTTTACATCCGCTGTCACACAGGTGTCTTAAAGGCAAAGTACAATTGATGGCAGGGAATTAGGGATGTAAAGTTTGAACCACTTATTTGCATCATTGTCAATCAACAATCAATTGATCACATAAGCTGAGCACAGTGTTGGTTTGTCCTGCGCTAACATTGCTGTTACAGTCAACGAACACATGTTTTGAGCGACAAGACAGCTCTGTTGCATGTACACCACTTAATAAAGCAGAACTAGTCAATCCTAGCTGGTCACAACAACACTCCGGCCAGAGGCTATTAAGCTTCACAGAAGTTTTTGTCATGACGGCTGGTTGATGAAACTCCCACAATACTCTCTGTTTGCCTACACAGAACTGCCAGTAGTCTCATCTCCTCTATTCACTACTACAGTATTAAAGAGTAACAGCCTCCTCCTGGTGGCACAACTAGGTACTACAGCTATTCTACGATACACTTTCTGACATGCATATAGAGAATACAGGTATTCAATGTCCTTTAAAGCTTGTTGAGCCACAGTACACCACCTTCTCAACACTGAATTTCAGTCGGTGTCCTACTGGAACAAAGTTCGTGACCACAAACATGACATTATGGGAAAGCTTGAATGCAGAAATGCAGTTATTTTTTAAATGCATTGCAGAGCTAGTCAGTTGTCAAACATATACATTCAACTGCTTTTGGTAACGTAAATGGATTAAAGTGTATATTATCTAGCAAAATGTCATTGGATGGAGACTTGGTATCAGCTGATACTAACTATGAAATGACTTGAATGGATTGGGGGGTAAAACTTTTTTTCATACTGTCGAAGATGTAAACAATAAACTCAACCAGAGGGATGGCTTTTTAATTTACCTTCATACGTTCCTATCTCCAACAGGGTTCCACTCTTCTCCAACTCGAGGAAGTCCTCTACTGAGAGGAAGTTATAGTCCACGCCAGGAACTTCTCCTTCACGTGGGGCGCGGGTAGTACCTAGAGACCCAATCAGAGACAGAACAGAGGTTAGCAGGAGATGTCGGTGGCAGCTGGGAATCATACACCTCACGGTTTGTAGTACCTTAGATAGTTTGGATTTTTTTTAAAACAAAACCATCTGGACATTTCTTAAGCGGTCCCTTTGTTTTTCAATACAACTGAAAAGAACATTTTGCTAAGCAATGGCACGTCATCACTCTGCATAGCATCCACATAGAGAAGTAGTTGTCCAGGTCAACAGGACATGGCATGGATATTACCAAGTAACAGCATTCAGAGTGCTATGCAACATTAGCAACCTTAATATTGATGATTAACCTTATGATAATGGTAGAATTTACACAAAAAACCCTGAAAGCATTAATCATTATAAACTGATAGTAGACTCTCATAGGGAGATTATCTGTTGGTTGTTAGTGTTCCTTCACACTGGGGGAGAGTGAGAGGTACTGTAGTAGCACCTTTGTGAGATCCTGCCATATGTGGGGGTAAAATGTGAGTCTGTGTGTGAACGTGTGTGTGTGTGTGTGTGATTTGGCATGAAGCCTGTGAGATTCTAGCACTTGCCTGTAACGGCTGCTGACAGTTGGCCAGTGTGGCGTCAATGTTAAACAGCAGAAACAATGGTGAGATGATAACACAATGGATTTATCTGAAGACAAATGTGACACTATCTTTGTCAAAAATATTATTCATGCTGCCTTCTTTGCTCTCTTGAACCACTTTATATCACTAACGTAAAATCCCACACTGTCGTCAGGATGGTCTAAAGGTCTCTTGGGACTTATCTCCCACTCTTACTACAAAATAAAATTATTCTGCCTGTAGCTTTACAAATGGTACAAATTAAAACATCCAGAGAGTGCTCCTGGTTAAACATCTTTATCATCTGTTTAATGGCAACAGAGGGCTTTTCCTTCTTCTTTGCTTGCTTCCCATGCCTTCCCCTTTCTCCCATCTCCTGATCTGTCTTATCTCCCAATCACTTTGTCTCCAGTGGGCTGGTAAGCAATAAGCTAGTAAAAATAGATGTGTGGGGATATGGGGAGAGGCTCCCACTGCAGCCATGTTCGGTGACACTGGTGATAAATTACAGACGTGCAGATCCTAACTCAAGCAGGAATGCATTACACTCTTGCATGCATACAATACACACAGAAAGAAATGCGTGTCGTCCATGTTTGGGGAAAATGGATCTCTCCCATTACATTTTTTGGGCATGCATCAGTCCCACTGTCCAGCCATCACAATGACAGTGTATTTGTCTGTGTTATCTTTGTTAAAGGCTAATGCATAGGGGGGGGAAGACGGAGTGGCAAAGTCTTCATGTGCATCACTAGAATTCATAATGAGCGTCCACACAACGTCCGAACACTTGTGCATAAAGAGGAAATTGATTTAAAGTCTATCAGATCCTATCAAACAAACTGTCTCAGTTTGTTCATTCCCAGGCACCAAGTCTTTAACAGAATGTCAACCTTGGAGAGTCCTCAGCGGAGCCTGAGTGTTCAGCCGACTGTCAGTTCACTTCCCATACAAAAGTGGCCATTGATTCGACTCCATTTAGACACTGCTGCTCATAGAAAACCAAATAGGAAGTGGAATTGTGACCAGTGTTTCAAAAGGGGTAGAAAAGCAGAGCCTTGGCTAACACCCAGGGGTAAGACACTGTTATCGCTATAGGCCTAATTAATTCAATACCCCCTCCCCAACAAAAGCTCCATTGACCGAGCTGTGAAATGGAGTGAGAGGGGAAAGACAGGTTGAGAGTTGTGCATAGAGACTCGCTGGGATTGGATGAGGCGAATGACAATTCTTCCAGATGCTGACTGCTAAAATTCAGAGGAAGAACGAGAAGGAGCGAGACTCCCAAAGCTAGGAGTTAGCATAATCCAGCTACTGGCAACACACAATGCAGCCTCGGATATTCGTTGTGAGGGTGTTCATCTAACACTGGCTGGCTTGTGGCTTAACGGCTACAGCAGCTTCACCAGCTGAGGATGGGTGGGCGTAAAAAAAAAAAGTAATCATTAGCATTTCAGGAAGATGATCAAGGAAACAAATCTTGAGATACTGGCAGTCATACTGTAGTATGAGGAGCTGCTGCTGCATCAAAACACGCACTCACAAACACTTAAAATGTACTGTAGCCTGCAACTGTATGACATACAGCAATAAACACATCTCAAGAAAAAAAAAAGATATATTTAAGCAGTTTCTGTTTCTTTGTGCATCATGCTCCTGGGTTCCTGCTGTTGCTAGGGATGATGCAGGAAGCACAACAGAGACAGTGACACGGGGAAGCTACAAGTTTGTTCTCTAGCGATGACAAGTTCTTGTCATGGTCTCTGACTTCACAACCCCCTTTAAATTCCTTGAAAGAAATATTAAGTGCCACAGAGATATGGCTCAGAAGCATGCTGCATATGAGACACGCACAAGAAAAATGAGAATGGGAGCGATGCTGACAGAAAACAGAAGTGGAAAAGGTAAAAGAGAGACTACAGCGTTCACCACATTTACACAGAGTGCAATGATCCTGACACAGACTTTACTCGAGCAAGTTAGTGTTCATATTTAACTGCTAACAGCGGTTTCTTACTGGACTAGGCATCAAACCTCAGTGTTTATTAAGAACAGACTGTATTATGTTTCTAATGGTGAGTTTTGGAAATCATTAAGAACCAACATGTTTGAGCGATGGTCAACCTCAGTGAACTATTCCACTCATGCTGGTTTGATACGGACCATTACCTTATTAATGACTACAGTTGCTCCCTGATGCAATATATTATCAGAGTTGCCCTTGTGTTGTCAACTTTAAACCTTATCTTTTTTTACATATTGCCACAGCAGTATATCCTAATGGCTACCATTGCACAAATTCTGCCAAACACTGTGCTTCCAGACATTTTCCCGTCATGTCTTTCACTATGTACAATATTGTATTTTAGTATTGACATTGAAATATACGCATGTAGTCACATTGAAGAGAGTGCAATGTAAACTCAGGTAACTTGACTCAAACACGTCATTTTACAGTTTTTCTTTTGCTGCTTGAACACAACTAACTGCAATATTGACATTTAAAATGTGTGCTCTGCCTGTAGGAGCAGATCAGGAAACACTGTTCTGTATTTGGTGTGAATGGGTCTCACGTTAATGTGTTGATTGTTATTTTACCTATATAATATAGGAACCTTTCTGTCAAGGTAGGGTTTTCCAACCAGAAGGGGACAAACCAGTTTTTGACCACTGAGCAACATGCTGAAAGTTACCGTATGTATGGATGTTGACTGGGAAACATGCACTTTAAGAAGATTTGGGATAAATAAAGAAACTGTGTGCATCGTAAAGCAATAGGAGTTTGACTTTAATTCATCAGACATGGGTAATAAAGCGTGCCAATTAAGTTTTCCTGTTTGGATTCCCTCAGTGACTTAAAGCATAGGCTTAGCCTCTACACTGCCTGTAGAAAACATCGCACATAGAAAACACCCCATGTACAGTCGTCCTCTATTCATACTCTTCCATTAAGGAAAAGGCAAAATTCACAATAGTCACTCACATAACTAGAGACGGAAAAAAGTAATAATAATAAGCAAAATAAAATCAAAAATGTGTTCAATTCTAATTTAGCGAAATAAGATGTTGCGTTTGAATTGTGGTTGAAAATTTAAAAAAAATAAAATAAAACTGTTCCACACAAGTTAGAGCACTTTGCTGATGAGCAGTGGGCCAAAATACCTGTGAACAGGTGCAGAAGTCTGATTGAGAGTTACAGAAAACACTTGATTGCAGTGATTGGTTCAACAAAATGTTAGTTTAGGGGTCCCATCATGCTTGTTTGCTTGCGTGTGTGTGTTTTTTAGATGTATTTCTGTTGAAACACAATTCAAATGCAATGTCATGATATTCATTACATTTTTATTTATTATTACTTTTGTCAATTTCAACTTATTTCAGTGACAGCTGTTTTTTTCCTTCTTTAATGGGAGGGTATGAATACATTTGAGGACGACTGTAGATAAAATCACATGATGTCAACTCTGCCAAATCCAACATACCCATGCCTTATTTCACTCTTTTCTAATGTTTCATCACACAGCTGTCTGAGCTGCTGCACTGCAGTGACTGAGTGGGGAGACTAGAGGCTTGTCTGTGCACAGCTGCCTAGCTAGTGGACCACAGCCTACATGTGAGGGAAACATCTGTAAATGGTAGTGAATATCGATAAACAGATGTTCAGCAAATGAGGCGTTTTATTTTTATTTTGCCTCTAGGAGACGCATTTAATTTAGGTCCCATTTTGATGCAAATGTTTGTATGTCAGCAGGAATGTAGCACAGCATGTAAGTGAAAGCAGTGTTTTGATTATTTCAATATAAAAGTGAAATAAAAATACTTTGTCTTGGAAATCGATGAATGATCGTGATCTCGATAGAGAGCAAAATGATTGCATAATAATTCTAGCTGTAATCATGCAGCTGTGGACGGTTAAACAGAAATAGTTTGGCTACAGAAGGAATGGTGGTGACCAAAAACAGTCCTCTGTTGACAAATGCCTTTACATGAGGCAATGCAACTATTTTTTTTTTTGACCAGCATCACAAAGCTCTGTATGATCAGTGCCAAGCCAGATCTGAACGTTATCCAAAAGCAAAAACCTATTTCAGATGCCCTTGCCAATGTTACACCATATGAGAAAGCTTCCAAACAGTTTGCACTCACAAAAAAGCTCTTCAGAGTAAAAAGTCAACTTAGCATTTATTGATTAAAAGCAGCCTAACGTTATTAAATTATTTTTTATTTTGCACTCCCCTACGAAATCACTCTGATCTGTCTAAATAGAGTTATTCAAGCAACCTGGTGAAAATTCCTGTAGTTTTTCATATTGCAATACAAATCGCAAAAAAAACTAAATCTCACAATTTCCCCAGCTATACTCTCAACCACTAGATGCAGTATTTTTTGCTTTAATATAACAACAAAAATACCACAAAAATGAAAACATATGATTAGAAATACTTTGACTGATGTGTCTATGAACATATATCTTTTGAAAACGGACCACATTATGAATAAAAGTCATAAAAATGCAACTCAAAACAAAGTCGACACAAAAGACTTGAACACAATGAGTTCCACTGACTGGTCATTCACAAAGGGGCCAACTGTAAACCAAAGGAAAACAATCTATATTAGTGTCATTTAACAGCAGCCCACTCATGAAAGTGATGCCAATATGCAACAATACTACAAAACTAGCAGAAAAAAACTGGAAAGACTTATTTTATATTAGATCACAATATACTGTGCAGGTGTTACTGTGTTAACCCCTTTTACACTGTACGGCAAAAATAGTTTATGTGTGCTGTCAGTGCAATGTTAACTGGAGAGCCAATTAGCCTAACATTGTTTGAATTTCTGTGGAGGGGCAGCTGAGAGCCAAAGTGCATAGCATCTCACGTATATGGAATACTAATTTTGGTATATCTGAACAGAAACTGCAGTGAAGCAGCAGCCTTAAACTTTTAAAGCAGTAGCAACAGGTCGAAATGGTGTTGGGTCAAACTCTAAAAGCACAAGAAAGGGAAGAGACGAGAACGCCGGATGCAAATCTGCATTTAGGCCGAGTGAGTGTTGACGTTGGTCCGATTGCTGCTTTAGGTTCGGTGTTTGAACACATGGAGCTCTGCATAACCTTTAAAGTGCCTTGTTCCTATCTCTTTGTCTGTCCTCTTCACACATATGAGCAGAAAGCTGAGCCACCTTTTCCCCTCGGGCGACCCGGCAGAAGGTTCAATCGGATAGCAACAGTCACGGACCCGTCTTTTATGTGAACGCCAAAACACGCACGTGCACACTTGTTGGCCCGCGATGGTACGAACGGGGGTTGAGGAGGAAATGCTTACTGTCATAATGAGCAGCTGTTCCCTCCCTGCCAACCAGCACACACATATGTACATGTGCACACTCAGTGGGGAGGAGGTGCCACCAAATGGCATGGTCTGGGGCTAAAATGGGGGCTGTGGGTGGAGGGTAATCACTTAATGGAGCTTTATGCACCCATCTCCTTTGCAGCGCACACACTCGTAAACAGTGTTTCATTACTATAACAGCTACAGTGGGAGCTCTGTCCTGTCGATGCTGCGTACCACCCACAGTGACCAGATTAGACCCCCACTATGAGGAGCAGCATAAAGTTCAGGACCTCTGTATTTTATCTACAGGGGACGCTCCTAGCGAGGGCTGGGGCGTGGGATGGACGCTGCCCGGCTTTGGCGACCTGCTGCTGCTACCAGGAAATGAAAGAAATTCAGCGATAACAATGTTTTAGTGTCATTTAACCAGCTGGATAGAAAAACAAGCGAAAGAGGTACAAAAAAGGGAGCAAAAACCAGGGAAAAAGAAAAGGAGAGCGATGTAGAAAGCATGCACATGTGGCCATTCAACAGAAAGAGAGCCAGCGAATGGACTATCAGAGAGGTGAAACCGATACTTAACTTTAATATGGTAATTATTTAACGTAATACAGTGTCAGATGTGGAGTTATTCTGGCACTAACTATAAAGCAGGGAGTTCAGTTTCAAGGCTTATCCAACATCAGCACATGGTCTCTGGGTTTCAGGTCAGATTGCATAATAGTTTTCATGGCAGCAATTAATTGAATCTTTCTCAGAGCTTGAGAGGCAAAATTAGAAACATACTACTAACACACATATTACAGTTTTGTACCTGAAGATTTGCAAGGGTGTTACCAGATTGTCAAGTTAACCCATGTAACACTTTGGGGACCAGAGAGAACGTTGAGGGACACAGCTTACCAACTCACAAATGTTTTGACAGACATTTTTAATACCTGGTGTTTAGCAGGTGAATATGTAAAAGCAGCTACTTTTATTCTGGTGCTAAAAAAAAGCCAACACAATTACAATCCCAGTGATTACTTCTTTTGTGCATTCCTGTGTTCATGATGAAATGCTTTGAGTGTCTCGTCCTAGACTGCAAAAAAAAGGAAAGGAAAAAAAAAAAAAAAACAGTCTCTGGTCCGGGGTTAATGGTGTATTCTTTGACATCAACACTGTCGTGACACACCAGAAGAACAAAAGATGTCAGGATGGTGTTCGCTGACTTTGAGGTCAGCTTTTATTACTGTCATTCGTTGGAAGCGTTTCCAGCTAGGCCTCAATTCTGCGTGAAGTGAACTGGATTTTGGAGTTTTAAAGTGTCAAGTTCACAGACGTCGGCAACATAACGTACAGACAATGGAAGTGTTTAGAGGGATGTGCGCTCAGCCCATCGCTTTTCATGTTGTGGCCGGCTTTATAATCAGTAGGAATGTGTGCGTTATTTGGCCAAGCGATTTAATGTTGCTATAATTGCTGGTCGACACCAGAAATACTAGTTGGGTAAACTACTTAGCAATATTTTATTCATGTGCGTTGAAGATGTTCCTGCTGCAACACCAGCAGATGGCAGCCCTTCTTTCCCTTCAAATGTTTTAAACAAGCAACGTGGAAAGTGGGACAGGAGACACCTCACAAAAACAAGTGTGTTTTGGCCAGTTTTGATCCATAGAAGCAAATATAGAAATAGAAAGCAAATAAGGCTATACCTAAGCTATGTATGCATATTTGAGCGATGTTTAACCGCATTCAGGGCTGTTGTGTGGACGTTAGGCTGCTAGTGGTCTGACTCTCCAGATGTAGATTACAAGTAAAAGCCTGCCATTGGCTGCTTTTTCATAGAGCTTTCTTCTTCCCTTCTGATAATGACTGTCTTAAAATCCCCTTCACACCAGGTAACAACAACAACAACAGCTGAGGTGTAACCGGACTATTCTACACAGTGCTGTGCCAGCGCTAGAGGATGGTCTGAATAGGCGAGACTAACCTCCAAGGAAAGAAGACTGCTGATGCTCGTACTGCGAATGTTAGCAACATTCTGCAAACCATTATGAGAGGCTGAGATTCCTCTTGGTCCCAAAAAATTATACTGTTCATTGCGGCAATAACGGCACAAGATATGCTTCCACTCAACGTCTTTGAAAACAAAGCGTTCTGAAGGTTGTTGGAATATATTAAACCAAAATACACAGTTTTGGGGAGCAAAATGATCGCATTCCGATCGGATCACAACCAGCGTTTTCTTACTTTTAGACTGGTTGACTCCTGCAAGTCTAAATTTCAATTTCTAAAAACTGCTTGCAAGGAACATCCCTAATCATCAGTGTTGGTAGAGCTGCTGAAAGACAGGAGTTAAGAGCACGGTTTCTTTCCTAAGGTTGGCAACAGACTTCCACAAGGTCCACCCTGACCACAACCCACTGATTATTAGTGCTTCTAAGTCAGGGATATATAAACCATTCCCAGCTAAGACAGTCCAGTGAATCCAGCATGTAGCAACTGAGACATTCAAGATCTGCAGTCCCATCTTGTCTGCACTCTACAGAGACACAATCACAAAAAAACAGGGCCTCAGTAACCACCATGACATCTGCTACAAGGCCTACAATGCCTCAGACAACACAGCTCAGATAAAATCATTTAGACTGATCTGCTCTTTATTCAAGAGATGCTGCACAGACAAAGCCTACTGCATTGTCATTCTTCTCATTTTCTCTACGTTCCTTTACCATAAGAGAGAGAGAGAGAGAGAGAGAAAGAGAGGTGTAATAGCCTCCAAGCGAGATGGGCCAGGCACAGCAACAGCATGTATTTCCACACTGTTAAGCACATGAACTCGATGACCTCCCTCCCAGTCAATACAAAGCCTGACTGAAATGTTTAACCTGTCATTCTCCTGTCTCCTCTGCCTCCACATCCCCATTCCCTAATCCGGTGAACACTGAAATGCACTCATATGAATGATGCAATGTGTAATATACAATATGGATGAGAGCATGAATAAGGCATTTATTAAAATTATTTAGGCTGTTTGCATATTCTACATTCTTTAATACCTGCATAGTAGGTAAAGCCCATTTAAATCTAACCTAATTCAGATTCAGAAAAAGTGATTAGAGTCAACTCATACAAGATACACAAATTATTTTTTTGCTCTTGTTGCTCTGAAATATTTCTTGCTGACCTGAAAAGTGAGGGCACGTGAAAATTAGTTTCCAGCTAATGGTACCACTGTATCATTGTATATCGTTCCTAGCAAACGAATATTAAAAGCCAGGAAATGTGAGGAAAAAGCAATTAGAATAGCCTGCTATCTGACCCTAGCTTTAATCAACTCACATGTTTTTTTTCAATGACACGGAAAATGTGCCCCAGTGACAGGCTATTTATATGCAATTTCACATAGATTAAAACCTTCCACTCCTACAGGTTCTCAACCAAAACTGCGCCTTTACTCTCCGTTTTGGAGCTTTTGTGCTTCCATAGACTGGGATGGTGGACGGACACAGGAAATACAGGAGTTTGAAAGTGACTTGCAGCAAATGGTTTAACAGGCTGAGACTCACTTTGCAGGTTGATAATTTGCTGAATTCTCAAGTTGACAGACCAGTAAATGAGCCCACAAAAAAAAAAGACAAAAATTGTGCCCCCAAAAAACTACCAACGATGGACTCATCCAGTCACCAATATATTCGTCCAATCAATCCACGCTTGTGTTGACCATCGTATTGCGTTGCATTGAACTGCGCATAGCTTTTCTGCTCCTACGCATCTGAAGCACTTGTAGTGTAAACTCTCCGTACAAATACAGAAATATTAAATACAGTATACTACAATAATATTATTAGGTTAGCCAGAAAAGAGATTCCAGTGGGATGCTCATTTTACGGTTTTCAGCGTGTGCGGTACATGTTGGCGACGCTGTAGCAGCAAAGTGCCAGCGTGGTAAGAACATTATATTTCAAAGCTTTGATTCTGTGCGTTGGTGTGAATAATATAACGGAAAAATGTAAAGAACTGAATTGTAGATGTACACGGACGTTTCTGTAGGTAAGTAGAAAAAAAAAAAAGCTAGACATCTACATGATTCAAATTGCTACGTTCAAGTGCAGGACTTTAAAAAAAATAAAATAAAATTATATTATAGGTGGTTAAAGTCCAATTCATGCTTTCCACACACAAGTGATATAAAGTTCATCATCCTCCCAAATCTGCGCATGTGCCAGAAAACACAAGTGATGATTAAAACATTATGAGCAAAGACTGCATGAGGAGATTCTCGGCCTTCCACACCGTTATAATTAATTATTAAATGAGTTGGAATAGAAGTGGTCTCTGTCAGACATTGGAGATGCTTTAAATTGAACAAGGTCTCCATCTATGGAGCCCAACTACAGTGGGATGTTCTGAATTCTCCAGGAATCCTGTGCTATGTCTGCTCACTGTCATCAACACACATCAGGAACTGACGCTGTGTTACCGTCCAATCTGTAAGTAGATGTTACTTCCTGTAAGAACTGCCCCATGTGTTTTTCTTTGTCCAACATGAGGGTCAATACCGTCTGCGTAGACAAGTTGTTGTAAGAACAGAGTCACGTGCCCTGTGTCCATTGGTTCCAGGCAAATCTCTAGATATTCCCCAGTATATCAAAGTCATTTTAATTTATTTTTTTCTGTTTTTACAGCCCAAACTTTGGTGTCACTATGACCTTAGCATCAATCAAAATGTTTTTTTTCCCTTCACACGGTAACACAAAATTGGGTTTATCAACTACAGAGAGCGTCCGGTTACACCATGATGTCTTTCAAACCACAATCAATACATGACAGCAATTGGTCACAACCCTCGCTGTGACCTTGGCCTTCCCAGTTTGTCTACGCTGTCACTCAGCTTACATCGGATCAATATCAAATTGTCTCCTTTATGTCATTTTCCCATCATCTCGACTGAACCGACTGAACTGTGGCGTTCAAGGTCCACGTCTCAGTCCAAGGACAACAATGAGAACAATAACATGATGGTTTGCATCGCCATGTTGAATACAAAAATCAATAGCAAGTAATTAGCTATTCCACTCAATTTCTTAACAAGATAACCAACATTAACAAACCTATGAAAAGAAACCTATGACTACCTGTCCCACAAAGACTCTGAGATTGTACATTAAAGCATTCATTTCCTCCCTTGTACTGTATATTGTATTCACTGGGTCACGTCTCAAACAAATAGTGAGCCTCTTACCCTACCTTTATGGGAATAAATTAGAGATAAGTGTTGGATGTCTCGCACAGAACAAAGCACTCATGCAGAACCTGAAGTAGACCTCATGATTTAAATGCTGTAAAACAAAATGGATTGCTCTAATGTACTTAATATATGGAAGATATTCACCTCTTCCCTCTTCAAGCACAACTAACACTCACTGGCAGACAAATCCAAGCAGCTCATCTATATTTAATTGATGGCAGACTATTTTAAGGGAGTGTCTGCCCTTCTAGTGGCATGATAGACTCAGACTAAGGTTGCTGACATTTGTGAAGGCTGAGGATGACACCAAGATTAGATTTTAAGAGTATAATGGCAGCGTAAGAAAGAATGCGACGACTACGTTATTGAATTGTGCATCGCTGAAACATCTTTCGCAGCTTGATGAATGACTGAAAGGTAAATTATCATCACTTCAACCACGCTGAATTATGTGGGAAGACAGGACAGAAATGCCAGCAGGGGAAGCAAAAGTAGCTCAGCTTGTCAACAACTGACTTCAAACCAGAGTAAAACACATGAAATTAAAATTAGCTTTTTTTTTTTTTTTTTTAACACAATGGCATCAAAACACATGAAAAAAAAAGGGGAGGCTGTACAGGCATGCAAGCAGCCACAACCCAGCTTCTAAAAATAACCATGTGTGAAAAATCTGTTTATTTCCTACACTTGCATTCCCCCAGAGCAACAGAGCACCCTTGGCACACATATCCCCCAGGCCTGGCCTTGCATTTTAGCTGTGACCTACATTTAATTCCCTCCACAAGGACAACGTTGGGCTTGACTCCTTGGACGACTTTGGCTTCATGGCTGGGAGCTGAGGAGTTATCTTGCTTGACATCTTCATTAGATCCAGTTTGACGGTGCAGTTTGCCGTTGTTCATTAGTGTGTCTTTATCTTGCTCAAATGTCACAGATGTCTCGGCTTTAAAAGGGCTAAGCGAACCAGATTCAAATACCTCTCTCATGTTAGTACCGTGTTTTCTTCTCCTTTTGCGGCATCTACAACACCCGAAAAGGTTTAGAGATATTAGAGCGAACATGAGTAGACGCCGGGCCAACCGAGTGAAACCGAGATCCAAGCGAAAGTGTCCAAATAAAACTTGTTCAAACTGAGAAAATTGGTTCCACAAAAACAAGCTGTAGCAGCAAAATTACGCCAAAGTGTATTTATACACCTTTCCTCTTGGATCTAATGATCAGATTTTTAAAAAGATGTCATGAATAAGACAACTTGTTTGCCTTCCTTGATGCGATTCGTTCTCCGAGACATCAAAATATTACCTGCACTAAGAGTATCGACGCATAATTTGGTTAAAACATGAGAACATTTGCAGAATATGTTTGCTGGACAAACTAGGAGGAGGATGTCTTTCTGCTTTCTGACCCCCGGGGCTTTTAAGACTTTAAGAGGAGTATCACTTAAAGATCTCTCCACCCAAAACTGTATTTTTCTCAGTAGTCATGAGCAAAGAAATAGCTTACAGACAAGTGTGTTGATCTGCCTGTGAAGCTCGGGTGACGGAGGGGGTTTGGATCCATTCTTAAAAGAAAAACTGAATTACGTGACAGACAACACAGCGAGCAAGTCGATTATTACCACCAATCATATCGAAGATTCAAGGCAAATGGAGGGTTTGCATGTGTCTGAAACTGACAATGATCAATGCTCATCTGCTGTGCAGCAATCACACAAGAGACCGACTCGCACAAGTCGTTGTGTCACTACCGATGACATAACAGCGTCAGACAGAAAAACAAGACCAATTGGGTTAATGCACACATAGCCCAGATGTCACACAGTATGGCTATATTTAGCAATACGGTGCACACCACAGCTATTTCTGTAGACAGAATTAGCACATTTTTTTGCGGCGTCTATCCAGTAGAATCATGTTTATGTCAGGTTACATGTGGCACAAAATTCTTGGAGCAATTAAAATGTTGGAATCGAAGTGTCTCTGTTCTGTTTGGGACGTACTAAGCGTACTGTACAGGTACAGAGTGCTGCATCAAGTCCTGACAAAACAAGTTAGTCAAGTTCTAAAGGAAACACACTTACCCAAACACTATGACATTTAGTCAGTGACTAAGAGCGCTGTTGTACTCCTACATAGGCAAAGAAGACAAAGAAAAAAAATTGTTTTGTTGCAGATCCTGATCATTTCAAACCAATGAAGCCTCAAAAGACAAAAACCACAACCCTCAGTTTGAGGGAGGCCTCCACACTATATGCCCACACTACACACAGACTTCAGTATGACCTAGATACAATTTGTCTTCAAAAGTCAGAAGGTTCAGAGAAACAACATGCACAGCAAGGTGGAAAACACCGTCATTCAGAGCTCGGTGGGTTAATTCCTTAGGCAAATCAGAAACGGGGATAAAAGTCATATTTAAACAAAACAAGGACAGAAAAAAAAAACCTGACTTGTTTTAACGTTTTCATCATGGTAAAGTGATCACTGCCATGAGTGAAAAGTAGGCCATCATAAATGTGTTTGGCAATGATTCATTATCATAATTGTTCTATTAATAGATCCAGCTATTCTTATTCGGCGTCTGTGCTGGCATTCAGGTCATTCAGGACAGGAGTTATTTGAAAGAGTGCATTTTAAGTGGCTTGCGACTGACATGGAGACAATGGCGACATCCCAAACTCCGGCCATGTATAGGGAGAAACTATAGCTCCTCTACAATGGGTAGGACCCACACCAATCACTGACAAGGCCGTCTGTGCAGAATCATAGGTACGTGCTGGGTAAGGGAGAAGCTGTTATCCGCATAACTTGATTAAAACTTTCATGAGCATGACCCAGTGGATGGGACAGGGGACTCAGCACCCTCCCCTCCATCGCTTCTTTCTGCTTCTATCACTCCTTCATTCATTTCTCTCTGTCCATGCACTCTTTGTTCCGTGTACTGGTCCTATTGTTTGTTCCACTTCTTCAAAATCTGTAATGCTACCGCGCCTCTCTTTTAATCTTTAAGCCACTATTCATCTCCTCTTTCAAACAAAGAATATTAAGAAAGTTAATACCACAGATTACTCCGCACAGTCTCTGATCTGCTCATTTGTGTTTTCTGTGTCTCCAGTACGTTTGGCAGTTGTGACAACTCCCTGTGTGGCCAGACAAAACTGTTCCTGCTTTCGAGCTTGACTGGAAGACAACTGTGGTTTTTCTCAAGCCGCCGACCAAGTCCCGCCAAAAGCTCCAAGTCTGATGTTGATGATGTCATGTAATTCAGAAGTATACCAAATAACTGCTGCTTTACTCCTCTCGGCTGCTGCACTTATTTAAATGAGTCGTGCCAGAATCCAGATGTGAAGGATAATAACGATTTTTCTTTTTGTTTTTTACACAGAGAAACAGGAGACATTTTTTTGTGTCAGGAGAAAGTAAAGTTGGCGAATGAGAATATTACTCAATACATGCTGGTAATATGAACCACTGAGAGGCCATGCCAAGGCATTTTCCCTCCTTGCCAGAACTTAAACCCTTAAATCTGGTTGATACTCCTGCGTTGAATCTCCACAGAGCCAAACTTCTACGCAAGTTGACTTTGCTGTTGTGAGCGTTTATGCTTCTTCTGTCCTGCTACAAATATACGCCACCAAAAGACTAACTCGCACTGGGGTTTCTGTGCAACTGTGTTGAGTTTGTTCAAGTACTTTGGACAATAGCTATGAGTCTGTGGGAGACATGATCGCGTTAAAGCTGATGTTGAACAACAGTTACTTTAACTGAAATCACTGCAACATGAACAAGTGAGTCGGAACCAATAGCATCCATGCGGGAAAACATGGTTCTTCGCACATCTTACAGAAAAATGCAGCTGAAATTGTTAAAATTTTGGAAATTTTAGCCGACACATGGATTGGTAGAAGTGTGAAAACATGCAGACGACATATGGCTAATTTGGCAATTTGGTTGCATTGTGAGCCGTCAGCTGAGTACATAGAGGCAGGCTGATACTGGACTTCTGGGGCTGATGGTGATTTTAGGGGGTAAAAAATCTGATAGAATTATATGTGGCAGATGTATCGCATGCTAGAATTATACTGAAAATTGAAAATGATATTGGCATTGTTTATTGAATTTGGGAAATGTAATTTACACTGGTTAACTAGTCAGCAGCATCGCCTGTTTAACCATGATACGTACTCTGCTACATGTGCTGCAGACAGTGCTGAAAGTGTTAATAATGGAGTCAGAGCTGCTCTGCTGGACAAACAATCTGATAACACCACTTCTAATTTACCCTTTTTTATGTACAGTGTTCAATAAAAGAAAGTTTTCATATTGACAACAACATGTACACAGACAGCGATACATCTGTGACAGACAAATATCAGCCAATAATATCTGAGAGACATAATCTTTGCACAAATCAATCAGAATCACAATTGTTGTGGTCATACTACTAAATGCAGTTACATTTCTGAGGAGGTGCGCATCAGATTACGGTTTAGGGTATGCAGCTGTGGCATCTGTATGGTGAAGACTCAGTGCAGAAGTATAAATCAAGATTTACCCACATGATGACCAACAGTTTGGTCGATGATTCAGGCATTGTACGCCACGAGCAACAAATGCGGGCTTGACCAGCCACTGAGGTGCAGGCTACAGAGGTCAGGTAGGTTCAGCTCTTTATAACTTCACACACTTCAAGATGTTTTCATTTTCAAACCTGTAGTCTTTAAGCCCAAACAGCACTGCCTTGTGCAACGTCACTTGAGGCAATTTATCATATTCTGAGCATCTCTCTCTGGAGCCACAAGCCTTTACACCTTAAACTTTTCACCACATGTGCACTGCTAGTCTTCAGGTCCTGTAAATGCACACTGATGTTTAAAACTGAAGGAATTCCCCTTTAACAAAACAATCAACTTAAATATGAAAATACTGACAGCGTGGCACAAAACAAACCAATACGATATGAAAGACGTAGGACGCAAACTAAACTAGGCTACTGGACACAAAATATCTATCGTTTACTCCGATTTAGCAGAAACCTGAGGTATGATGTGAGCATTCTTCACTGCACATCTCACATGAGAAAGTGAAGTGAAAGGGTGAAGCAATGGGCCGATGAGATGTGCACCCCAACAGCTCTGTTTCTAATAAAAGTAGGAGCCTCAACATGCAGCCAGCAAATGCTTTTTCTTAGCCGTGCCTGTATTAACTAAAAGATGCATTGCACCGTGAATCACACGGCTCTGAAATGAAATGCGATGACTGCGTTACATTAAAGGCAGGCCTAGCAGTGGATTGAATTAGCCGGCTAGGTGTCTTTGAAAGAGTCCAGTCATTTTACTTTCAAGCCAGACTCACTGCATGTGTGCCATCTATTACATTTGCTACACAGGCGGCACGACGTTAAATTGTGCAAAAACACTATTTTCGCAGTAAATCTTACATGAACGGTTCTATTCGGCAAAGTAGTTACGATTTCCATCTGGGGGCAGTCAGAATAAACACATCAAGACACTATAAAGGAGGTACCACACATTAGTCATGTGGGTTAAACCCCAGTAATCATATCTAATTTTTTCTGGTGTAATCTGGCAGACATAGTTTTTCCCCAAACTGACCGCATTTTTGCTGATTATGTTGGGTTTACTAGAGCATCTGCCTTTCTGAAATAAGTGGCCATTTAAAAAAATACTGTATGTAGCCGGTGGATGATGATCACAAGGCAGCAACATGGATTATGGGGCCTGCCTTGAAAATCTGGCTACAGTCTTTAAACCCAACTGTTGTGCAGAAGCTATTACAGAAGCATTTCTCTAAATCTCCACAAATAAACACGCGCTCATGTCAACCTAGCCGGCTAGTCCACATTTTCCAAGAAGATACTGAGGCATGTCCTCATGGATGATATTCAAGACGCACACAACTGCATGCACGTGCACATACGCAAACACAAGGGGAGGGCTAGCAGACTGCCGTCATATTCCAAAACCAAAACAGATCCATCCACCATCTTGGCCAGAGCAAGCTTGCCAGAGCTTCTTTTCTTTTTTTTCTTTTTGTGTGTGTTGAAAGACATGCGCGCACACACAGACACACACACACACACAGATACAAAAAATGCAGGAGGGGTGACGAGCTGACCGGGGTTTGTCAGCTCGGCAGGGGGATGGAGCCATCTGTCCCACTAAAGGGTTAATCCAACCAAAAGCACAGGCCACAGATTCCAGCATTTTCCAGTACTCAAATTTCTGGCTACATTTATTTGTTTAGCTTTTTTGGTTTTAAGAGGAGGAAGGGGAGGTTACAGTCCATCATCCTGCCTTACAGACACCACAACCATCCCACCTGATATCTTCAAACTCCCCCACCCC
>NW_007578578.1:0-4353 GCF_000690725.1 Stegastes partitus
TTGGTTGTCTGTCTCTAAGTGTAGCCCTGTGATAGACTGGTTACCTGTCCAGGTGAACCTGCCTTCACCCTGAGTCAGCTGGGATAGGCTCCGCCCCCTGGTAGATAGTTGACTCCTTACACTTTCAGCCCTACAGACTTTATTCACGCCATCACAGACGTGTCAGCGTGCTGCTGAACGGTGGAGTTGTTCTCCTGAGCAGGTGATTCCATCTCTTTGTTTTTTATACAGAATCCAGTCAAAGGGTTCAGAAGTAGGACTGAGTGATGTGAACTAAATTAAAGCATAAATGTCCAGATTCTGAGCTTAGATCGGGTTCACTTGTTGTGTTTGTTTTCAGACAACGTGCCCTCTGAGCTGGAGGTTAACAGGATGTCAGAGTCCCCCTAAATAAGCTGATGAGCAGCCAGCAGATCATCTGTCTGGATTTACTGCTGACACCACAGGATGTGAGGAAGAAGAAAGACGACGAGCCGTTTGTATCAGGACTGAACAACACTTTATTCTGTACGTCTCCAGAACCTCTGTACAACATGTTCAAGACCCGGAGGTGATCACTGCTGTGGGTGATCCAGGTTTTGTAGAGCCACAGAAGAAACCCTGCGTTAAGCACAACACAACACAACCAAACAGGGGCTTCACCTCTTCTCTTCCACTTCTGGAAGCGTGTTGCAATCAACATTTTGGCAATCACATATATCTGCTAGAAGCTGCTTCTCATAACCATTCTACAACGTAATAAAAGAAATTAAAAGGAATGCCCTATGTTAGTAATCCCGTGAATCTTCAGCACCGGCGTGGCTGTGAAGAGCTAAAGGCAGACACCAGAGGACAATGGAAGGCAGGAAGGAAACCAAACCAGCACCACGGCGCTCATCGTCCGAGCCCTGCTCTCGCTGCATCGACAGCTTCTTGGATTTCAACACGTCCACATGTTTTCTTAAAGACTGACCTTCATCTAGTTACAGCCGCTGGGACTAGTTCAGCAGAAAGACTAAAGCGAGCAGCCTGGCTCCGTCCAGAGCGAACAACACAGGACCGAGCAGCACCGCTAACGCTCACTAACTATACATACAGACTGGCTGTGTCTGGGCTGGGAGCAGAAACTGTCCTGAAAATAGATGGAAGTTAAAGAAACAATTAGAGGTGCTGGTGCTAATGAAGCTCCTGTTTCTAGCATTTATGCTAAGCTAAGTGCTAGCTGGCTGTAACTTCCTATTCATCATACAGCTCACATCTCATTAAATGTCAAACTGTTTATTTAAAGGCTGGATTTGGATCTTTTCATTCTCCTTGCGGCTCCATGCTCTCACGCTGCCTTCATGTCAGAGGTACTGCTCATCAGAACCCATCTTCCTCTTCGTGCCGTAAACACAAAGCTGACTTTCAGGGTCACAAACAGCTTCAGCCGTCTGAGTCTGAACACCGATGAGGGCAGCAGATTCTTCCTCCCTCATCATCCCCAGAGGACGACTCAGAGGAACAACTGCAGCAGCTCCTTCAGTGAGTATTAGACCTGCAGTGTCCTCCAGGAGGAAACCCTCGCTGTGTCTATACCACAACCAACAGGTCTGCTCCTTCTGAGCACCGCTGATGAGGGCCGACAGGCTGGTGCAGCGCTGCCCTCCGTCTGGGCCCAGCCTGACACCTACTGGTGGACGTATGCAGCTGAAGGTAACATCAGTGACTACAGGGGTTCTCTTTTTTTCCAGCTAAACCTTCCAAGTCAGCGATGACATCTTCAAGTAGAAATCAGATGAAGCAGGAAGCGTTGCCGATGCACTGAAAGGCGTGAGCAGCACGACTGGTACCTGCAGTCTGCACACGTTGGGATTCCTCTTTGCTTTCCCTCCACTGGTTTCCCTGAACTGAAGCGGGTCTAGCTAAAGCACGGGATGGTTTGGTTTGTATCTGAATCACAAAGAGCCCAGAAAACAGCAGGGTTTACAAATAAACACCCTACACACCGCAAACGACTGTTAGTTTCAGTACGAGGATGAGAAACCAGCATAACAAAGGGTACAAAGGTGGATGTCAATGAAACTGACATGTCTCTACTGCTCCTGATCCGGTAAACAGATCCACTGTCGATTCAACAGCACAATTAGAAACTGAAAGCTAAGCAGAAGGTTGTTGTTTTTTCTTATAATACACAGGAATCATTGTACTCAGGCGTCCACAGCTGCTGATGCTTTATGAGGCCTGCTGTGGAGGTCCAGGCTCAGAGAGGCGGCTTCACCCTGGCCACAGGAGACAAGGCACGGGACTCACAAAGCCTCGCCACTCACTTCCTCCATCCACCTAACGCTCTTGTAAAAAGGTCCTTCCTCTCCCCCAGAACTCAAAGAGCTCTGAAGGAGAGCCACCACCATGCTCCAGCTGTGCAGCCGGCTCAGGCCCGTCTCCCTGGCTCTGCTCAGGTCCCTTCATTGAGCCCAACGCTGCATCAAGCTCCAGGCCTCGGATCAAAGTGTCCTAGAACGCTGTAATCATCTTCTTATTCTCCGACTCAAGCCGTGAAACTAAACCTTTACATCCACAAGCAACCGAGGCTGGTTCACCTCCACATCTATCCAGATTCTGGGAAGCCGTCTGGAGTTTTAGAGTCAAGCTGGTCATCAAAATGGTATCTGGTGAGCTACACAAGTAGCACAAATGCTCCGCTACGTGTCAAACATGCCAGCATCTGACTAGCGGATGAGGTTTTCTTTTTTTAATGATTTTCAGGAGAGCACTTCCACCGCTTCTGTCTCCCGCTGCAACACAAGAGAAACTTCACTCCAACCCTACACCCGGACTTACTTTGACTCGTAAAGCCTTTAAACGGAGGCATCACATCCTCTTCTGTGATGTCGTTCCTCCACTGCAAACAAAACAAAACAAAAAAACCTCCCTTTGTCTTTAGTCCTCGGCCTGGCTGCGAGTCCAGCGCCGTCCGGGGAGTCAGGGCTGGGAGCTGCCCTGGCTGTCGGGGTCCGTCCCCGAGGAGCTGGTGTCCGAGTCCGAGTCGTCGTCGTTGTGGTCGTCCTCCGCCAGGCTCTTCTCCCGTATCCGCCTGTGGGTGGCGCTGAGGCGAGCCAGCAGGCCCTGGTAGTCGAAGCGGCCGCGCTTCTCGCCGAAGGGGTCCTGAGAGACGCGACATTAGCGTTAGTGGAAAGCGGTTGAGACGTGAGCTAAGGCGAGGCTGTACAGCAGGGTTAGACTGTCCAGATGTGCATCTACATGAACCAAACATTAAGTGATGATGCATCTGGAACATCATCTTTCCTACGATAAGAAAAACATTGAACTATTACATCGTGATAAAAAAACAGGTTTTAAACGTCTGAATGGCAACGAATGAATGAAACGGACGAAAAGCCTCCGACTGGTGCAGGCTGGAATTCTTCATGCAGGTGCAACAGGTCACAACATCCTGTTTTACCTGAAGCCTTGTGGAGCAACAAGATGCTCTGACCTATAAATCAGAACCTGAATGCCTGCTGGGGGCTGCAGCAGATTGATGGACTGTACCATTTCTACTGAAACCATATGGTTTTCTCTGCACATCATTCAGGCCTGCATGATGTAGGAACACTGGAATATGAGAGCTCTCCTTGTTCTGATAGCTGCAGTAGAGCGAGACAGGACATGGGCGGATGAGAGCAGGGCTGGGGCTGGAACATGGACTGGATCCAGCTGTTTGTATGCTCCAGCTACCCCACCAGCAGCTCACCCCCCCACTGGATCACTAAAAATAAAGAGTCCAGATGAAAATAAAGATGATTTGAAATGTGTACCAAATGAAAGAAAAATAAAACCTGTAAAGCTTTATTTTCATTTTACTCCTGACTCGTCCTCCAGCTCCTGAGCTCAGGAACGATCTGGTCATTAAGGTCCATGAACATCATCACATCTGCTCACAGTGATTATCTGTTCTGCACTACAGGGACTGGGTCTGCCTGTGCAACACGGCACTGCTGTCGCCCTCTAGTGGCTGCCACAGTGAACTGCTGGAGCGTGTACGCTACACACACACCTGTAGGAAAGGTACAGGGTTAGGGGACCATACAAACAAAGCCCAGGCCTACCTTTGTAGCTGATTTGATTCTTTATTACTAGTTGTTTTATCACCTGTTTACATGTTTTTGTCTTTTTACTGAACCGTTTATCATTGATTATTCTGTTTTAACGTTTAGCACAGCTTTGTTTGTTTATCCAGCTTATTTCATTTTATTTTATCTCATGTGGTGTTTCCTCATTGTCCAAATTATATAAGACAGTCTGTCCTCAGTCCTTCAGCTCCAGTGTCTCAGAGTCCTGTACTGGTGAGCTGCTGATGGTGTCTGTAAAGCTCTTTGTGTCTCATCTCTG
>NW_007578578.1:4787-17647 GCF_000690725.1 Stegastes partitus
GAAAATCAAAAATGAAATCATATTGATTTTATTTAAATACTAGAAGAGGTATTACTACTACCACTACCACTACCACTACTACCACCACTACTACTACTACTACTACTACTACTACTACCACCACTACCTCCACTACTACCACCACTACCACCACTACCACTACTACCACTGAACGACTACTCCTGAAGGCCTCCTGAGCGCTCAGCTCATGACTCTCTGTTTGCTCCTCATGCACATGAACAGGGATGAAATTAGCTTTTCTATCAAATGGAACAAATCCAGACAATAAAAGCATTTCAGTGGGTTTGTGACGTCCAGAGTAACGTATGTGAAGCTCATCAACGAAGCCTGTGATTCATCTCCAAGAAGGAATAAGGAAGGGGCGCGTAGCAGCTGGATTAAAACGCCTGAGAAGCAGAAGAACCTCCGGCAGCTTGTTTCCTGCTGTGCACCGTCAGATAAAGACAAAGAATCAACACAGTCACCTGCATGTTCTGTCCCTGCAGGTGCAGCCGCTCTTTGCACACGCCCTCGTAGAAATCGTAGTACTCTAGGAAGGACTTTTCCATCACACTCCTGCAGAAACACACACAGGTAGGATCAGGTGAGCAGGTGACAGCAGAAGGAAGAGGCGGGGCTGAATCACTGGCTCAAAGTAAAGAAGAGTGTCTCACCACAGAGCCTCAGGACAGGGCACTTTGCCCTCCAGCATGTCGCACACAGCAACCCTCATGGTTTCATGGCGGATGCACTCGTTGTAGTTCTTACTGTCCCCTGGGTGGCGCTCCTGAGAGGCACACACAACGTATTTACTCGCCTTGTACTTTCAATAAAAGCACAAACAGTCGGCGCTCGGCTGTACCTGCTCGAAGCCCGGCTCGTTGTGGTAG
Organism: Stegastes partitus; assembly: GCF_000690725.1. Classification (NCBI taxonomy): domain Eukaryota; kingdom Metazoa; phylum Chordata; class Actinopteri; family Pomacentridae; genus Stegastes; species Stegastes partitus. The sequence continues at coordinate 5,678 of NW_007578578.1, forward strand.
GGGTTCTCCGTCATCAGAGACTGGATGGAGATGAGGACTGAGGAGATGCTCTGGGCTGGACTCCAGGCCGGGCCGGTCCACGTCCTGCACACACACACACACACACACACTCACAGCAAACACTCTCCTCATAAACTCCTCTTTACATGAAGCACACGAGGCGGAAACTCACCCCAGGATGCTGAGGCACACCTTGCCGTTGCGGTAGAAGTTGGGGTTGAAGCGGACGGTGTTGTGTCCGGTGGTGATGAGCTTGACCCGCGGCGGGTGGATGGGGTAGTCGGGGGGGCAGCGGAACAGGAAGAGGAAGAAGCCGCCCTCGTACGGCGTGTCGAACGGGCCCGTGATCAGGGCGTGGATCTGAGGAGACGGATGAATGGAAGAGAGGTCAAAACAGACGACAGAGCCGGAGCAGAACATCTGACCCAGAACCCGACCGACAGCGTCCACATGAGAACCAGCTGTGAGGCAGAAGAACACATGTTTCAGTGGTTCTGTGACCTAAAACTCTGGTGGTTTCCAGTTTGGTTCCACCTCCAGGTAAAGGGAGAAGCACCACCGAGGTCACACAGGATCTCCATCAGACTCCTTCTCCAGATGGTCGGTGACGTTTCTGGTCTTCTGTTGGCAGCAGAAACCTTCATTCTGGACCCTGATGTCCTGAGAATCCCTGTTAGCTCAAGGTCCGCTTATCTTTACTCCAGAACCTTTACGACTCGCGTCGCCGTCAGAAGGCTGCGGTTCTTCGGTTGTCATGGAGACGGCTCGGCTGAAGGACGCTGCTGATCACGACACCTTGGCCCGGTTTCATTCAGTCACATTCAAGTTCGGGTTTATAAATAAAGCAACAGTTTGTTCTGACCGTCTACATGCAGAATGTGGGCAGTAACACCAGATCGTACAGTAAGACAGTTCTACTGCCGACCTGTGGTTCTGGTCCAGGCCCGTCAGACTCACCTGGAGGTCTGCTGATAACCCGTCCTGATTGTCAAGCTGCTCCGAGCTCATCTGTTTAGAACCACTGCACCGGGTTCGATTAGTTTTATTCAGCTCAATTCAAAAATTCTTCATTAGCCCCTCAAGTGGTAATCTGAACAGAACCGGTCAGAGGTGTTAAAGGCTGACGGGGCGTGTGGTCTGAACAGAACCGGTCAGAGGTGTTAAAGGCTGACGGGGCGTGTGGTCTGAACAGAACCGGTCAGAGGTGTTAAAGGCTGACGGGGCGTGTGGTCTGAACAGAACCGGTCAGAGGTGTTAAAGGCTGACGGGGCGTGTGGTCTGAACAGAACCGGTCAGAGGTGTTAAAGGCTGACGGGGCGTGTGGTCTGAACAGAACCGGTCAGAGGTGTTAAAGGCTGACGGGGCGTGTGGTCCGGTCGGGAACAGAACTGTAGTGTGTCAGTACCGTAGTGGGTCCGGCCGGAGCGTAGACGGTGTTTAAAGCTGGACAACGTGTCACAAACTTCTCAGAAACCAGCTCTGCCATCTTATGCCAGTGATGTCAGAACCACAGGGTCCAGTCCAGCTATCGGCTACATGTCAGGCCGGACCTGGACAGCACACATCCCATCATCTAAGGCAAGCAGGGACGCCAGATCTCTGCAGCTGGTTTGAGACGCGTGAGGCCGACAGAAGCTGGACATGATTCTGTTTCTCCCAGACCCAGACCCAGACCCAGACCCGGATCAAGCAGCTGAACTCAGTAAAACTAACGCCATTCTCTGATCAGGTGGTTCCTAAACGAGGCATCACCCAGACCTGAGCTGCAGGTAGATTACTGACCCGCACGGTGACGGGTCGGCAGGACTCACAGCAGCAACCGTGAACCAGACCAGAAAAGTTCTGCTTGTGGTCCATGAGTGGAAATCATCCAGATACCAAACAGCTTCCAGTGTATTTCCTCCATCTGCTGGACTGGAGCAGGACGCTGAGGAACACCAGGTCACTGCTAGCTACCATCAGACCTGAGATCTGCTGGACCCGGACTCCTGATCCCTGGGCCTGGATGTGCTGCAGGTTGTTGGTGTTCTTCTCCACTGGATGTCTGGACGTGAACATGTCCGGTCCTGGGATCCCTGTCCACACTGTGTGCGTCTGTCCGTCGACTAGCGTGACCCTGTTGTTATTTAGCTGTAAATAGGAGGTTCTGGTGGGTCCATGTGCTGCAGACACTAAAACTGTTTGACCTGAACTTCATCTGGATGTTATCTGAAGCGTGAACAGCGTCACGGCGCCTCGTCAGACCAACGTGGCCTCTTACCTTGGTCATGTCTTGAGGATCAGGGACTACAAACATCCCCGGTGGAGGCTCCTTGTAGATGGACATGATGTCCCTGCAGAGACAGAGAGGTGGAGGCGGGTGAAGGTTAAGGCCAAACAGAGCAGTGACATCCAACAGGTGACTAAACCAGACTGGAACAATCTGCAGCTTAATTAATGATTTTCTCTTGAAAGCTGATTAATGACATCTGTAGAGGAATGTGGGGATTGTGTCCCTGGTTCTGGAAGCACAAGACTGTTTGTTTTTATATGTGAGTCACTTGTTGTGCAGCAAAGACAGACTCCTAAAAGTCCAGCAGAGGACTGAACAAGACCATGTAGTGGCTTTCATCCCGTCAGACCAGGACCAGTCCTGGAGTCTGCATGACTCACTGCTGGTTTCCTTTCTTCTCTAAAAGTTTCTCTGGTGATAGAAACTTGGTGGACCGCTTTCACTTTCGCTCTTACTAACTTTACTGACACCGTAGGCCTCAGCGTGCCTGAACACACACACCTGGATCCGGACGGTTCGGCTCTTACCTCTTGATCCGCAGGATGCACTGCTGGGAAGCCTTCTCGTTGTCCCAGTCCGTGCTGAGCGTCGGGTCCCAGGACGTGGCGTGGATCTGGGACAGGAGGCCCGCTCCTGCCACCCCGGCCACCCCGAGCCCGACGCCGGGGAGAGGCGAGGAGGCGTGCACGGTGGGAGACACGGCCACGACAGGTGGCGAGGAGCCGGGAGTGAACGTGTTCCCGAACCCGACCGGGGTGGCGGTGACAGCGGACAGAGGCGCCACCACAGCCGTGAGGCCACTCTGCGCGGCCGCGGCGGGAGGAGGCGAGGCCGGGCTGGAGCTGGAGTGAGCCCCGCTGGCAGCCGAGTGTCCCCCCGGCAGAGAGTTCGCCAAAGTCGGCAGCAGCGCGGCTGCGCTGCCCTGTCCGGTGCCGCCTAAGCCAAGGGCACCGCCGCTGGACTCCTCTCCGAAGCTGTCCGCCATGGCTCGCTAGCTAGAAGCTCGAGTAAACCCGCTGTGTTGACTAATTGATGACGCTAGCTGCTAGCCGCATTGACAGGTGAGTGCCAAGTTACCGCCGCTGGTCGCGTCGTCCGGACGGATCAGAGCGCCGCCGAACGGGGCAGAGCCGAGGCCCCGAAACACGGCAGTCCTTCCCCCGACATGGTGGCTATTGCTGTTAGCTTCACTGTGTTTCCCCCTCAGGCCTCAAAAAGTACTCAGTCTTCGGTAAAACCACAACCGTCGCCTCGCTGCGGCTCGGAACCGGCTCACCGCTCGGCTGCTGTCGGTCCAAACGAATCCTGGTGTCGGAATATTGGGTTTAATACCGAACACATCCCCGCTGGTCCGGACACAGATCGCAACTTCAGGATCTGATTTCTCGGAGGTGAAGTTCGCGGAAAGCACAGCGCGCTGCACATCCGGGAGGTTTCAAAGTAATGGTCCTCCGTGTCGGCGCAAAAAACGCAACTAGTGATGTACAAAATAAAACCAAAATAAATGTAAAATGCAGCTTATAAGTATGTTTACACATGAAAACATGTGGGCAAATGTAAATCCGTGATTTTCATATAATTAAGTAGCAACCCACACAGATGCTGTAGTCTGTTCAAAATATCCCTCAGACTGTAGGAGCCTGTAGTGAAATACATTATTAAATTAAAAATAAACTCAACACATAAACACATAATACTAAATGGTTTACATAAATAAAATGAAAATATAAAGTTGTATATTTTCTTTAAAATCTCACTGTTGGTAAATGAGACAAAAACGCTTTTATTGTCTTGTCCTTGTCAGCTGACCACATTAATTCAGACTTTATTTATGTTTATTATCTGTAATAATTTATCAAAACAGAAGCTGCTGTTTGGTTTTTCTGATCAATGATATGATCAGCTGGAACAACCACTGTGATGAAGATAAGGAGGCATGTAGTGTGCTTTTCATTTCCTTCATGTTTATACCGTAGACTGTATTTAAAAAGACATCAATAAATAATACTAAACATAAAAATTAATAGAAAAATATAAAGTTGTATAATTTCACCTTTAACTTTACTCAGTTGGCAAAATAAATGAAAACTGTTTATTGTTACCTTTATGGTACATTATGAAATAAACATGCTGGAGGATGTTGCCAAAGTGTGAGGCTATAAACTAAAGTGTGAGGCTATAAACTGTCTTTTGTATTTAAACGATCTCATCATCCATATTGGATGTGTTCAGTTGTATGTTGTTGTTTTTTGTCTAATAACCCTACTCAGTTTCAGGGTTCTGTCATTTTACCAGAAAATATCATGTTCAACAGTCACAACTGATTATTTATTGAACAGTTATGGCGCTGCTGCCTGGTGATGATGAGAATCAGGCATTTAATTTCTTATTTGTACCTAAAGCACTGATGCCTCCCGTAGCAGACGTGTATCCTGTTTCAACTAGATGGTGTTGAATCACTTCCCAAGCGGTGTGAGAATTACCTTCATGTAGGAACCGTGAGCGGTAATCGGGTTGGATCAGCCTGTGGGAAACGCATTACTGACAAATGTGATACCTTTAATTCGTCGAGCTGAACCGATGTGCTTCCTGGCATTTAATTAAGCCAATTAACCCAAGAAGGTAATTTAATTGAGGTCGTTTCCGTTTCATTTTGACAGATGGTGAACATTCATACTGCAGAGAAAGAATCCAACCTCCAGACACAGGAAGGATCCTTCAGTCAGGAAACGCACACGTTAGACAGAACTGCACCATGTACAGGTGTTTATACTGAACTACACCATGTACAGGTGTTTATACTGAACTACACCATGTACAGGTGTTTATACTGAACTAGCAACTTCAGCTTAACGCTGGCATTAACTAAACTGTCTGTTAATACAAACCTGCTAGAGACACCTGCAGCCCACTTTCTAACAGTTAGTCGCCAGTTTGTACTTATGATCCATGATTTATTCTCTAATGCAGGGATCTCCAGCTCCGGTCCTCGTGAGCTTCAGTCCTGCAGGTTTTAGACGTTGCACACCGGACTCGCATGAATGGATCTCCAGCAGCTTGTTGTCAAGTTCTACACAAGTCTGAATGATCCATGAGTGAGAGTCAGGTGTGCTGCAGTAACGTCTGAAACCTGCAGGACTGAAGCTCACGAGGACCGGTGTGGAGATCTCTGCTCTAACGGGTTCAAACCTGATGTTTGTGTGAGAAAAGCATCATAACCTGTAGCTCTCTTGCATGTCGGCAGTGCTCAGTGTTTGCAGAACTGTGTTGGAGCATTAAACAGTGCAGACAGCTCTTAGTTATCCCAACCATTTATTCTGGACAGATTATTTCAACCGAAGTGAGGTCTTACATAAAACTTCAGAAAAACAAAAATAAAGTGTAGGAACATAAAAATGAAGGATTGGAGGCTCTGTGCGCCTCAGATGTAAATATGTTTTCCTTTAATAATTTCTCTGTTGATTGGAATGGCCCGTCAGCTCGCTCACAGTTCCCGTTGTGGAAACCCCCCCTCCCTCCGGCTGGAAGGGGAGGGAGGGGGAGAAGGGAGCAAGGAGGTAAAGGGAAGGAGAGACAGAGGGGCAGTAGGTGGAGGGGAGGCGTGTTTCCAGGTTTACATGGCGAACAGGATGAGGAACGCCACCATCAGACAGAAGAGACCCATAGCCTCAGACAGAGCAAAGCCCAGGATGGCGTAGGAGAAGAGCTGCTGCTTCAGGGAGGGGTTCCTGTGGAGGAGGACCAGGAGGAGCACAGTCAGACCAACCAGACATCATAGACATCACAAACTAATTCTCACAGAGTGAAACTTCAGCTCTTCCACAATGTAACACATGTTCTTTCTACCTTGAGGGTTCATTCTATGCAGGATGTTTTATTTATGGAGCGAAACCTGAAACCAGGTTCAGCACCAAACCCCACAACACCAGCATCAGTCTGTAGAACCCCACAAACTAATCCCTCTTTAAATACAAACGGGGAAGGAGAAGGCCAACGATCAGACGCATCCTTAGATAGTTAAACATGTAGGCTCTGTTCTGCACCAGGTCCAGAACACCATCAGCTGTCTGATGAACGTTCAGCAGTGATCAGCCTGATCTCCTTCAGATGAAGCAGTTTCAACATCACAGGTATGATGTCTGTACAGTCGACCTGCTGCTGGCATCAGAGGCTGATGGACTCGGCGCCGCTAACCTGTTCAGTGATTAAAACCTCCTGGAAACTCAACCCAGTCATCAAGTCCATCTCAGAAGGCCCCATCTCTGTAGACCCTACTGCCCCATGCTGTTAAAGCAGCTTGTCCTGGTCAATTAGCTTTGAGTCTCTACGTCAAGTCAAGTTGCTGTTTGCTCCGTTTCAGCAGCTTCGTCTGGTACCGGCCACATCTGCTCATGACTGGACCCAACACACGACAAACTGAACTACATGAACAGTGGCTTTGTTTTGGTGGAACGTCTTCAAGGATCTCAAGCGGGTCCAGCTGCTGCCATTAAACTACGAGGATGAACGTGAGCTGGAGGACTGAGGCTCCTCAGACGGCTTCAACACGTTAACATGCAGATCATCACTCATCCGAGAAAAGGGATTCATTTGTCTAAGTGGTTCTATTCCAGGACACCTGCTGGGATCTGTGCTTTAGGTCCAGAAGTGGAGTCATCATGCTGTGGTGACCAACTCAACACCAGTTAAGAGACCAGACTACATCTTCAGAAGCAGAGCTAGAAAGCCAGTAAGGACAGGACGAGTTGGTACATCTGAGGGCTGCCTCTCACATAACCTCACTCTGCTTCTCACCTTCAGCTTTTAAATCCTCAGACTACTGAAGACTGTAACTGAAGGCATAACTGAAGCACATTAAGGGGACGGTACCGTCCCGGTGCCTCCAGCAACATCAGGGTTCTGAACATCCACGACAGTCTGATAAGAGCATCACAAGCCCTGAGCAGCCTTCAGCGTGCTGTGGGTTCACATGTAAACACATTACCTGGCATAACCAATGATGAGGCTGCCGAACACGGTTCCGATTCCAGCCCCTGAGCCGGCCACGCCCACCGTGGCAGCGCCAGCACCAATAAACTTGGCGGCAGTGTCGATGTCCCGGGAGACGGCGCTGGTCTGGAAGGAGCGGGTCAGGACTGCAGACTGGCTGACTGGCAACAGGGCCTGGAGATGGAGGAACAGCCGGCGGGTTAAACGGAGTGACGAGGGTTAGACGCTGAGCAGAAACACTTAAAGATGTCAGGACTTCATGACCAGCAGGGAACAGCATTAAACAACAGCTTCAGGGTAGAAAGGCCGATACAGTGAGTCAGTGTGCATACATACATGTTCTATGATCATTTATATTTCAGAGAAAGTTCTTCTATAAATCACGGGTCAGATGTTTAGTCCTAATCTGTGCTCCGTTACCTCCCTCAGACCAAACACTAGATGATGTGTTTTAAAGGCAGATATCTCCTTAAAAACAGGCCAGCTTGGAAAATGCTCTTTGTTCAGACGTACTTCAACCAAGCAGCAGCTGCCAGAGCAGAAGAACCAAATGAACCTGTTAGACGGTGGCTCTGAACAACAAGCAGAGTGAAACAACCGTCTCCAGCCGGCTACCGTTTAGAAATTAATTCATTTTATCTCTGACTACTAAGTCAGGCCATTTTTCAGCACGTCTCAGTTTCAAGGTCTTAGTGGGAACTGTTGCACCATCAGTGAGAACCTGAGGCACACGGCGGGCTGTACATCCTAGCCCTAACCCCTAACCTCTAGCCCCTAGCCCCTAACCCCTAACCCTAACCCGTCCTGAGGCTGGACTGACCGTTAACTCTCCTCCACTAGCTCAGAGCTTCTGTGTACAGAGCAAACAGCAGTGTTTCTGCTGACGTGCAGCTCCAGGGCTGCAGCCAGTGGTTATGCTCCACTGTTAACCTGTTGAATATATTTATGATTAAATGAGTTGTTTGGCCTCTAAAATGTCAGAAAACAGTGAACACGGTGCATCTCAGAGCTCACGGTGAACAACCAGCTGAGCGATCCTGTTTACCCTCCACCCAGAGACGCTCAGCATGCCGTCGTAGAGCAGAAACTACATCAGGAAACATCAGTTTAAAAGCTGGACTTGAATCATTTGAACATATTTTCCTTTAAAAAATTAAATTCTCAAACCGATCAATCGATTATCAAAACGGCCGGGCATTGATTCAATAATCTAATCAGCTAGTGGTAGAAGCCTCATCGTGTGGTTTTTAATAAATCTGTGTGGCTACTGTTTGTATTGAAGCAGCCAGGACCGGCCCATGTGTGGCAGGTTCCTAGAGAGCTTCTGGAGGCTCAGACCAAAGGCAGCGGGACACGTTTCCAGAGCCTGAAACCTCCTGCAGAGCGAAGGCGCCGCTGACCGTCAGCTGCAGCTCTTGTTCAGGACGATGTCACATCTCGCTACAGGAATGAGATTCTACTGACAGATGTTCTGGATATCGATCCAACTCAGCCCAGTATTCATTAGGCCTGTTGGTGAGAAAGTGGCTGTGGGACGACTGGAGGACTGACCTGCTGCTCCACTGTGGCTTCAGGTCTGTTGAAGAGGGACACGGAGACTGGCCGGGCGAGGACTCTGGACCCCCCACGCAGCTGCACAGACAGACGGACTGGTTACAAACGGACTCTGGGAAACCGAACAGCAGCTGCACTCTCCACATGAAGCATCTTATTGATTATCTGGCAAAGACTAGCAGAAGAAAGACCTAACACGCTACCTGAGCAGAGATCCAAGTCACTGAGTGCATTAGTGGTTCAACAAAAGCCAGCTGATGCCTAAAGGAGGTAAATGTTGTGGATTGTAAAGAGCCGACACGCAGCCAGACACTGACTGCAGCGTTCTGGCCTTTCAACCAATAAACAGAATATTAACATGAGCAATAATCAGAATGATGCATAAACAAAAGAATTAAGGTGTAAACAAACACTTTGGTCCAGAAATCTGTTGAAAAGTTCTGACTTTAGTCCTTTACTGGTAGTTAACTAAACTAGAGCTTTAGATGCCTGAAAAGAATAAAGCATCCAATGACAGGAAAAAACAAACACTGGAGATATACAGTCGAATGTTTTCTTCACACCTCTGAGGTTTTCTGGGGACTTTGTCAGAAACACTATTCTGACAGATATGAAAACAGGTCAGTGGTCTGTTAAACTTGCAACTCGTTTATTTCTTCTTAATTAAGCAGTTAAATAAAGATGTCAGACTACAGCAGGAAAGTCTGATCAGTGTCTGTAAGTCCTTGTCCTGTTAGCAGAGAGTCAAGTGTAAACAGTAAACTTTGTCCTCCACGGCGGCTCCATGACAGATGCCCAGCATGCTGCAGGGTCAGCTGACACGCCGCGGCCTATCAGAGAGCAGCCAGCACACATGGCTGTCATTCACCGACGACAGGTGGTTAAAATAAGGATGCTAAAAAGCTCAGGCGATCACGAAGCTGCACTATTCTGTCACTGAAATACATCCACAAGATTAAGACTTTGCAGTTAGCTTCTATGTTTGAGCTGTCAGAGGTGAAAACCCACAGTCACAGGTCTACATGTCTGAAGTACCACAGGTGACGTACCACAGCGGGAGAAGTGACAAACTTGGCGCAGGCGTACATGGCTGGAACCTGCAGAGAGAGGGAAAGATTTCAGATTGTAAGGTTCTCATACAAAGTCCAGCAGGCCCAAAACAGACTGAATGTTTACATGAAGCAAAGCTGGAAGTTCATAGTTAGTGAAGGTGCCACAGAGCCACCATCACCTGGCAGGTGTTCGCTCACTGGACAGCCAGCCCGAGACAACGCTGACTGGTCAGAGGATGATGGAGGTGATACTACCAAAGGACAAACTTCACCTTAATGACAGGATGCTAACGATACATTTATCCATTTCTTTAAAGACGTTTGCAGCTTCACTGAGCTCCAGGGAACCAGGTGGACGCTGCAGCTGCTTTTCTCTTGACCTGTGGCTCTGACAGCTGAATAGAAGACAGCTTAGGTCCACAGCTCCGGTACAAAAGGACAGACAGCAACCTTAAATTAATTGTCTGTGCACAAAAGTGAATCCTTCAGAATGAATCAGCTCCACCACACATGTGATGTCTGCCGATAAGAATCCTGGAATAAGCAGAGGTCAAGTCCAGCAACAAGTGACTGAGAAGGTAAACTGGTCTGTTACTCCTGGTTAGTTGTGCCAAGAAGCTAATCCAATTGCAACGACTACAGCAGAAGGATCAGCTCCAGATAAACCGCTGAACATCCACAAGCTGCTGAATGAAGAGCTTCCACTCTCCACCAGGAGACGCCATTAGCAGAGACCTGGAGGACACTAATGCACTCAGGTGCCAACTACATCCAGGATGAAATATAAACACCAGAATTTAATGAACACACCGATACGATATGAGCCCCTGTAAGGCCGGACTGGAGGCTCGCTGGTGCGGCGGTGTCACCTGCTCAGACCTGGGTCTGGCCGTCTGTCCTCGCAGGAGAGGGGGAGCGCCGGAGCTAAGCTAAGTGGCTAAGCTAACCAGCCTGCAGACGTGAAGGTCAAAAATGAGCCGCAGACGGACACACGGGGCCTGGAGAGCGAGTCCAGTGCACCCCCTGCTAAAACAAACCGAGCCGCTCTGTGATGTCCGGACCGGGGCTCCATGACACCGCCAGGCTCCGACAGCAGTGTCCTTGCAGCGGCGGGCTGGCGGAGCGCAGTAGGCCCCGACTGTCAGACATTTTACGTCCAGAGGACCGTCAGAGCAGCTCGGCCGAGCTGAGCCCGGAGTGTGACCCGCTGCCGGCGCCCAGAACACGAGAAGCACAGCGGCTGGCTGAGGCTCCATCTCCGTGTGAATATGGACATTAGCTCCCGTCTGAAGCACATGAATCAGCTTCCAGGACCTCCTGGAGCACCGCATCATTGAATGGCCGACCTAGCATGCTAGCTACCGACTGCTAGCAGCTTTTACAGGCGTCTCCACACAACTCACGCCGACATGTTGAGACGCCAGCAGTAAAATAACTTCAACCTGAGGATGGAGAGAGTGTGGGAAAGAATAAATGCAAATATTACCGGTATGTTACGGCTTTCGGAGGGTCCGCAATTAGCTGCTCTCGCACACAGCGGCAGTCAATGAATGTAGGCAGGGGCAGACTGTCACCTTGTCATTTATAAGCTCAGCGGCTACGTCCTAAACGCCCATTGGCCACAGAGAAGCCTCCTTCACTCACAACTAGCTCGTCGCCATGTTACTTCCGCCTCTCCAGCCTATCAGATAGAGCTTTGTTGAACTACAATGTTTCTAACTGGCCGGGGTGTTCTTGAAGGCGGGACCAGAGGAGCGTTCATTAGTTCTATTGGACAGTATTGCCGGGAACGACCAGTTTACGAGCAGCGACCTTTTAAAGCACATCCAGTGTCCTCTGCAGCTATTGGCTGGCGAGCAGGAAGTCCCTCCTATAAGGAAACATTACGAAAATAAACTAAATAAAGACTTCATTGAGTCACTCTGGGAGAACTCCAACAGTGATTTGAGCTGTAAGTTGGTGATGAAGGTGTTTTTCATGAAAAGGACATGAACGAGAAAAAATAATAATTTTTACAAGAAATAGTTTCTCACTGAGCTACAGTGTGAAATACTGCATATATGCTCACTATGTGATAGTATGTTATGCATTAAAGTCACTGCT
>NW_007578578.1:18124-26002 GCF_000690725.1 Stegastes partitus
AACACCAGAGTTGAAGACTGCCTGTGGATCATCTGCTCTGTGGCCTGTCCTTCACTGCTATGCTGTGTTTACAGAGCTCTCTGCTTCTACTGGTGGATGTCATGGATGATGTGAGGCATCCCAGATGTGGCTAGCCACTAATACAGTATAGAACTGTTCACTGTCGTACCCAAAGCTCATTTTTAACCAGTGTTTCTCAGGTTTTCTCTCAGCATTACCAGCTCTCATTAGTACATAGAGTTTGATAACATGATGTAATTGTGAGGATAAGTCCACCCAGCACACACCGAACTGGAGGTGTGGCCTCGTCAGAGACACTGAAAGTTGTCACTATAGCTCTAAGTACACATACTGAGTTCCATCACTGTCTACAGTATCTTCATTTATTTATTACACAAAACACAAGGACAAACATAAAACTGATTCCCAGTGAGGAAGTTATTGAACAAATGTCATTTCTGACTGCAGACGAGGCTTGATGAGAAGTCACACTTAAACCATAGATGTACCAAAGTTAGTGACAGTCATTATATGGACCAACCAACCAACGCCGCCATACCTGGAGCCACAAGCAGAAATAACAAATCACTAAAGGAAAACCACAAAACTGTAAGAAGTGGGAATAAAAGTGCAAAACAAAGACTGATGCAATGACACATAATCATAGTGAGTGATGGCTGATGAGCAGAGACAGAACAGACAGGCTGATGTAAACCAACAAGGAATCCATGTGTTTGGCTTTATCAGAGACAGCAGCATTAAATTACTACAGTCTTAACAAGCTCATACTCAGTATACGCACCGCTGAAATGTGTGCAGTGTGTGGGTTGTGAGTGTGTGTGATTTATGTGTGTGTGCATGTGTGGTGACATGTGCTGTGTGTATTAGGTGTGTAGTGTTAGTGACTGTGTCTATTCATGTTTATGTGGTTGTGCAGCATGCTCACTGAATTATAAAAAGTCTTTTTATTATTGTATTTTTTAAGCTTTATGATAGTCCAGGAGGAAGCAGCACTTCCCCCCCACTGGTATTTCAAATTCATTTTTAATGATAGTAACAGCATAACAACAATAATTAGAAACAATGAGTGCACATACTGTGGATAGCTAAAGTCACAGAAAAACCCAACAAACAGAAGATAAAGAAGTAGCTGGAATCACCAGCCATCAAACAAACACATGACCACATGTGTTTATATGGGAAAGCTTATGTAGGAACCTTAAATCAGGTCACTATTAAAACACACTAGTTTGCATGTTTTGTCCATAAATCTATGAATCTACACACATGTGTTCACTTTTTTAAAAAAAACAAACAAACAAAACATACAACAATAGTCTGTCTTGAATTTTTCCCATTTTATTGCATTATTGGTGAAAAGGTCCAAACTTATGAAGCCTTTAACCTTCGCTAGGTTCACAAAGTGCTTTATAATGTTGTTCTCACACAAATGACGACTGAGCTGCTTTACAAGATGCTCACCTGCAACCAGGAGCAGCCTGGGGGGTTCAGGGTCTTGCCCGAGGACACTGCGGGGCAGGGGACTGAACCAACAACCCTGTGACTGGTGGACCACCTGCTCCATCAGCTGAGCCACTGCTGCCCACATGCTAACCCGTCAGTATGTTCATGTGTTACTTCTGTCATATGATGTGACAACTCCACCACGGAGTCCTTAAACAGCTTTACTTCAGTACTGGCAGCCGTAGGTCTCCGTCCTCTTTAACTCGTCCCTCCTGCCTCCATGAAGCCTCATCTCAGGCCTGTGACCTCTGACTCCTGGACTCTCTGCTGCTCTCTCATGTCTCCACCTATTAACTGCAGCCGACTGCTGATGCACTCATTTCTGCCTCTTCCAGATGAAAACGTCAGCTAAATGTTAAAAATGTACATGTAAATAGTTGTGTGCCATTTACTGGCTGCTCTGAACAGAGGAGGCAAGCTGTCAGCTGATTTATGTCCAACCACTCTGCCAGCTGATTGGCTGATCCCACACCAAGGCCCTGTTCATAAATATTCATGATATCCTGTAAAAGCTTCCCTTCAGAGACAGAAGGCCAGAGCTCAGTGATCTACACTCTGTAGCAGCAGGGGGCGCCAGAAGACAGACAGCTCGGGTTTTGGTTGCTGAACGTTGGCTCTGGGATGAGTTTGATGAATTAACTCTCTGCACTGACTGTGTCCTGTTTAATGCAGTGGAGACACCGAGAGGAACTCCAGGTTGGCATTTAATGCACCTTCAGTAACAGATGAACCCAATGACACCCTGAACGATCCTTCCTCTCCATGGATACCAGTCTGGACCAACCCACAGTATATGTATTTATTGTCACCATTGATGCTAAGCTCTGAATAATGTTCCTTTAAGCTCAGATAGAGGAAATAGCTGTTGGGCCTCATTCAAGCCTCTTCTGTCTGTGCACTGTGCATGAAACAGTCCGTTAGGTGCAGACGGAAGTTCACACATGACTGCATTACTTTACATCCAGAGGTAAACAACCAGTGCTTCATATTCAAAGTCTGCTGTGTGTCTGTTGCTCCGGCCACAGGTATGGTGGTCAGCGCTGTCACCTCACAGCCAGAAGGTCCTGGGTTCGGTCTGGGATCTTCCTGAGTTTGCATGTTCTCTCTGTGCCTACATGGGCTCACCGGGTTCTCCGGCTTCCTCCCACAGTGCAAAGACATGCTGAGGCTAATCAGTGATCCTGAATTGTCTGTAGGTGTGAATGTGAGAGGCTCCAGCCCCCTACAGAGGACTAGACGGTGTACAGATAACAGACGGATGGATGGTCTCTTCTGCTACAGCCTCCACACTGTCCAGCTCTCTACCAGAGATGTGTTTCATTACCAGTTTGTCTGGTTTGTTAATAATAATAATTTATTGTAGCTGCTCTAAAATATTAAAACAATTTAAATAAAATGAGCTCTGGAGAGACGGAGCTGCTGAGTTGAGCTGCATCACTGAACAAGTTTAAATAAGGAGTATGTTTACGTCTGACTCAACGTGTGCTTTGACATGTAAAGTTAAGTAAAAACGGATGCAGGACGTCCACCTGTAACTGTATTTACATGCTATGGTGGTGTTAGTTTTACTGAATAGTGATGACGGGTCTGTCCCACATTAAAGACCCCCTCTGCTGAAAATCAACTGTTTCTGTCCATAATATGGTTTCATGTGTTTCATATGTGGGTGAAAAGAGAAGCAGGCTCTTCATGGACCTGCACATTGTTGAGGAAGCAGCAACACAGCTAGGCCGGTCTAAGGTAGACATATGGGACACAGAGATGAGATTTTAGGGGTTTAATCAATGACCAGAGAGGGGTTTCAATGCAAAGGAGGCAGTTTAGAGCGCATGTTATGCAACTGTAGCATAATGCAAGCAGTAAAAACTGGCCAAAACTTTTACAGACCTCTCTGTCAGAGTCTAGGAAATGGCCTCTGGGTGCCGGGGGACTGTTCTCTTGCTGTACCACAGGTGGACACGGTGACATATTGGCAGTGAGGTTAGGTGGCAGCGCTCTGCTACAGCCATGTGTTGGTCCCCAGACGGTCACCAGCCTGTTTATACACCCAGCAAAGTGGTATTACAAAGTGTTGTCAAGGCCAGCCCACACAGGTAACGCACCAATCACATCAGGGTGTCGTCAGGGTCTTTAAAAGCCGACGCCCCCCTGGAGAACAATAATGCAGCCGGCCTGTCACTGCAGAAGAATAAATCAAACCTGTCAGCAAACAAGAAAACTCAGCTCATTTTCCTGTTTTCCATCCAGACGGACACACGGAGCGCTCTCTCTCTACCGGCCGACACACCGGGCGAGAGAGGCTGCCATCCTCATTAGTGCTGAGTACCAGTGTGGCCTCTGGATTTATGGGCAGGCCGAGGGGAAGCACACACACACACACACACACACGTCCTCAGCATTCCACTCCACAGTAGCCTAGTAATAATGACCAACCTCAGAGTGATCAATAGACTGGAGACAGATGAGTCTGGTTAACACACACACACACACACACACACACACACACACACACACGTCTTCATCATGCAGGTCTGGTCCGAGCGCAGGGAAGATGGATAGCTGTGTTCACGCTGCAATTAATAATGTTTTTACAGGACTGATAACAGGGTGTGTGTTTGGAGGAGATCTATAGGATGATGGAGACGTGGCTGACGTCCCTCCCTCTCATCCATCCATCCACTTTCTAAACTGCTTCTCCCCTTTATAGTGGCAGGCTTCTGGAACTGGTCCCAGTATGTGGAAGAGAGACCACTGGAGTGAGCCTCCTAGCTTGCCTCCTTCCTTCCTTCCTTCCTTCCTTCCTTCCTTGATGCTGATGAACTGAAGAGGGAGCAGCTATCCTTCCACTGATCCTGTCCTTTATGACTGACGGTTGCTTCCTCTCAGCCGGCTGTCGTTTGTATTGCTATGAGAATGAACAGATTCCAGGATGAGTGCAGCCTCCCATCTGAACCTCGCTGACTGCTGGTGTCTTCATGACTTTTCCTCTCATCTGAAGCAAAATCAAAGTATTTCATTTAAAAAAACAGAGTCGATCTGAATTACTGAATTACTTCCTGCTTTGCACACAGCTGTGTTGTTGTTGTTCTAATTGTTCGATGCACATTATTAACATCCTGGTGTTCTTCTGTTTTTCTCATTTGTATTGTATATATATTGTATATATGTTGCCTCTTACCGTCACTTTGCTGCTGTGACGTTGCAGACCTCCCCTTATGGGACTGATAAAGGATATTCTATTCACATCATAGTAATATATATATTTTCTACATAGACACGTCTATTCGGGGATTAGCTGAGACATCAGACACTTAAATCTGGAAAATCATATCAGAATGCAGTATTACTATTCTGAATACTTTGTGCCATGTCAGTATTGTGTGAAATATTTCATTTTCATGCACAACATTTCGACCTTACGTGCAACACGTCATTACAGTGTGTAGTCATACATGTTCCATGTGCCGTGTTTCAGTGTCATGTGTAAAGCTGATTTAGTGCTTTAGCATGAGGAGGACTTCTTGCATTCTGTTTAGTCTTATTTTAGCTCCTCAGTAACGTATCAAACCTCCATCTTACTGCTTTTCTACTGGGAACTGCATTTGTTCTCATATTATGATCTGATGGTATTTATCGGTGAGCTTTGTCTGAATGCATCGTCTCTCTGCATCGTGTGTGTGGCGCTGAGGGATGCATCCTAATAAAGTCTTTGTTGGGTGGCTGTCCGACTCTGATGTGGCCAGAGGCTAAGACACAGACTATCACAGCCTAATAAACGGAGCTAATAAGACACACCCAAATAGTCTCATTATCAGGCCAGAAAGCTCTGTCTTCAGGTGTCACACGTTCATGGGCTGCAGTATTCCCATTAATCCCATACACGGGACCGACTACGGCGTCTGACAGAACATGTGCCGGTGCTGGAGGGCTGCTGTTGTCTTTTAATGAGCACGGATTGCATTTAGTGAGCTTCTGCTGTTGTGGTGTGCAGATCTGAATTTACCGTGAAGGAATACGTTAATGTTATTCGTTCCACATGCTCTCTGCTTTGGGCTGAGCATCATCTGAAAGTGTTCAGCGCCGGTGCCGATGCTGTAACTCTCTAACAGCACTGAAGCTGGACTTTGTACTCAACCAGGCCAGGGGATCAATATTCCTCTTCACTGAACATTAAATGCCAAAAGTCTCCAGCTGTTCCAGGACTTGGTCTGAATCAAATAGCAGCAGTCTAAGCAACCCGTCCAGATGTTTCTCCAACGCCTTCTGGGAGATCCCAGAGCATTCCCAAGCCAGATGAGATGTTTAATCTCTTCAAGCATCTTCTGGGTCTAATGTGGGCTCTTCACTTCGTTGGACATGCCTGGAAAACCTCCAAAGGGAGGCAACCGAGAGGCATCTTGATCGGATGCCTGAACCAGTGCAACTGCCTCCTTTTGATGCTAACGAATGACGGCTCTATTCCCAACCTCATCTGGATGTGTGAGCTCCTTACCCGAACCAGATGAGATGTTTAATCCCTTCAGCATGCTGTGAGCATGTTCTGAATCTAACCTAGCATCTCTTACCAGTGGGATGCATCTGGAAAAGCTCTGAAAGCAGGGACCCACAAGGCGTCCTGATCAGATGCCCGAACCAATACAACGGGTTTCTTTTGATGCAAAGGAACGGCATCTTTCCTCCAAACTCTCTAATGACCATATGCGTGACCACAAGTGAAGGTTCAAATGGAGATTAAAAGACAAATCATAAACTTACTCACTTCCCTCTTCACATAGTGGTCCAGCATTGTTGTTGACGGTGCACCAAACTGCCCATCGAACTCCATTTCACCGTCACAGCCCAGAGGGAACAGCCGCTGGTGTTGGAAGTTAATCTGGCCTCGGACTTGGAGGTTCTAACTCTTCACACTCAGCTGTAGACTGAGCTCAGAAGAGCAGAGAAAGGATTCTGTCCTTCACATCCTGTCCGTGTAGATCCCAAACAGGACTGGTGACAGGAAGCGCAGGTGGACACCAACACCTGCTGAAAACAGTCATCTTCCCAAGAAGACAGTCACGGCTCTGAGAACTTTAACAGCACAGGTTAGTGTCAAGGTGACCGAAGGACACGCACAAAGGAATAAGGAATAAGGAATAAGGAATAAGGAATAAGGAATAAGGAAATGGGTGTAAAGTGGGGATCATGACATTCATTATGTTCGCTTGTGTTTCCATCCTGGTCATGTGCAGCCTTCCCTTGGAGTGCTGACCCCTCTGGGCTCATTAATGGTCTGCTTTTAGGAATTTAAACTGGATGATAAGAGCTGATGTGACCGGATGTGAAGCTGAGCCACCTGCTGTTAGTGTTACACATCCATATTCATGAGAACAGGAGGTCTGTCCGTCGTCATCAGAAGGTGTACGTGAGGCAGACTTCTGCTCGCTACAAGGGCATCGACTGCGCCTGCGCCTGAAAAACAAAATGGACCGTTTTGATGTGACTCCTGGTGCACATGCACAGAATACAGAGACGCCAAATGGACTCGGAAGCAGCGTAATAAATCAGCCAGGCATCTGCTGCTGTCTGTGAGGAGCACCATCGGCCCCCTGCTAGCTCTCATTTATGCCATTTGTATGTTTAGTGAAAACAAGTATGGAGGTTGACTCTAACAGGTCCGAGTGTAGAACATGGCCTCCAGCGCCTCCTCATCCTGCAGGCGGGCAGCAGTCCCAGTGCTTCCAGTCCAAAGCCAACATACAGATGTGTAGCTTCACATTCATGTCGCTTCACGGTCATCAGCTCTGGTCTCAGGCCTCCGGTTTCTGTCCAGTTGTTCAGGACTTCAGTCTGCACTTGGTAACTGAGACGGGGTTCATAACTGTGCCCACGATACCACTGCCACCCTGGCATCTACAGACCACCTCCTCCTCCTCCTCCTCATCAGAACTGTTTTCTTTGTTCACACTGTGCAGCTCGTTCTCCGGCTGTTCCGGGGGTTTGTGGTCTCCGGGACTTTCCGTGTCACGCTGATTGTTCCACAGCATCAGTTGAGCCCAACGTAAAACTATGTCGTGCATGTCTGAAGTGGACGCTTCAGTCTGACGTCAGCGTCCTGCCGCCGCTCTGTTAATGCATTAACGCTGCCCTGCTTCTGCATGGCTCTGTTTGTGTGTGTCTGAGTGTGTGTTCATGTGGTGTGTGTGTGTGTGTGTGAGAGAGTGTGTGTGTGTGTGTGTGTGTGTGTGTGTGTGTGTGTGTGTGTGGCTGTGAGGTAGTTTTACAAGCAATCTCTTTACTGCTTTGTGTGGTGCACACCTACTTTTACTAGCCTACCACAGTGAAGAAAGAAGAGAACACACACTCACACACACACAC
>NW_007578578.1:26377-61111 GCF_000690725.1 Stegastes partitus
GAGACGGAGACATTAGTTTAATTGTAGTCGCAGACTGAAGTGAGTCTTTGCACCGTTCTCTTATGTGCACACAGTGAACAGGGACGACTTTACCTTCTTTTAATCAGCAGCTACGAGCTGCTAATGAAAGGCCATCGCCGTGACGACGCCGTTAAAGAGCTGCTTGACTTTAATTAAAAAAAGCAGAGTTCCTCATTTACCTCCAGCCGTGCAGGTAGATGCGGTTCTGCTTGTCCGTTTGCTGAACAATACTGTACATCTCAGACGTTTCTGTGCAACGGGAGGAACAGAACTTTATTTGTGGCGGTCATGGTATTAAAATCAGAGTCTTTGTTCCTCCTGATGTCCCCCTGGCTACCAGTAACAACTCTGATAATTAACTCCTGAACCAATTAGGCCTGAAGCGCTTTGTTTTCACATTTGGAGGAGGGAGAGCATCGATCAGCTGCACATGAGCAAAGTCTGAGACGCAGTGAGTTTCTCTGTTTCCATCAAGACGTCAGAACGAGATGAGAAGAACTCCAGCCACTGTTTTTACTTCGACCTGCAGCAGTGAGTCACTGAAGTACTGATGCTCCTCAGCTGCAGATCAACTGTGCGTTAATGACAGGAGCGCCAGGCAGCCGCTGAACGGGCCACACTCACTGATACACTCACTGTTAACTTCATCAGGACTGAACACATGACATCCCTGCACAGGAACAATCTAACAACACACAACACAACAGATGGCTTTTGTGCTCCAGGACTTCTTGCATCCTCTCATTTAAACAGCAAACCAGTACAAACACAGCTGATGAGTGGAAGGTGCAGCAGAGGATATTAAACAGAACCTGGACCACTGTGTCAGAAACACATCCAGTACTACAGAAAGTACAGAACTAGAAAGTTTAAAACCTGTTTTTCAGCCCAGGGCTACATGTGAGGAAGCAGACAGTGTCCTGCCATCAGTATGCTTATTAGACGCTGTATTTATATGTTGTGCTTGTTTCCGTCGGCTCGTCCAACCACCGCGCTGCTCTTCCTGGTTTTATCTTATTAACAGTTAAAGGAGTCAAAGTTCAGCAGCTCATTTCTGAAGAGTTCTGTGACCGGGCGCTGCACGACGCCTCACGTTTGTGTTTTTGCACATTTGGTGTCTTTTGTGTCTCGTTGTTTTGTGAGCAGACGCTGTTGAAGACGAACCAGCGGGGAGTCGGGTCCTTCTGGACGATGTGTCGGGCCGTGATCCTGAGCAAACCTGGGCGGCTGTTTGAAAGCACACCTCAAGGCTAATTTCACAACAGCAGCCACTCAGTGAATATTTAAATACGACAAAAACAATATTGTGTAACTAGAACTCTGTGAAATGAGTGGAAATGAATGAATGTAGAAATAACTGAAGCTTTCAATCAAAACACACGTGGAAGAGTTAACGAGTTAAATATGAACAATTAGGAACCTAGATGTGGACGTAGGAAATCAGAAGCTGTTTGAAATGAGCCAAAAAATTAGTTCTGTTCATTTAGAAGAATCTTTTCAGCTCAAGCATGTTTCCAGGATTTTTCATTGAAGCTTATTTTTCACGTTACTGAACCTTAAAGAAAAGAACAGCAGCAGCTTGTATGTGTGGTCAGTCCAGCATCCATCCATCATCTGTACACGCCTTCATCCTCACTGGGGTCACGGGAGGCTGGAGTCGAACCCAGGGTCAGTCCAGCATCCATCCATCATCTGTACACGCCTTCATCCTCACTGGGGTCACGGGAGGCTGGAGTCGAACCCAGGGTCAGTCCAGCATCCATCCATCATCTAAATGTTGGTTCATAATGTTCATAGTTACACAAAATGGTGCAAATCACTATATTTAAGTTATATAGTTATAAACACAGCACCATCACGCTAACATTAACACCATCACATGACCTCTGTGACCTCCTGGTAGCTAAAGAAAATAAAGAAGCATTTCCTGCTTTCTCTGTTTCCTTTTTCTTCCCGACAACAGGACACGTCGCCGTAAACACAGACGGACTGACTTCCTGCTGTTCGTCTGATCTGTTCCTGAAGCTGCTCACTTGCTCACCGGCTCGACTTTATTTGTCAAAATAACGGTGAGGAGTGTAGCGGTGGTGTGTGAGGTTTGTCTGAGATCGCTGTGTGTGTGTTTACGGCTCCTTCATGTGGTTTCGTGGTTTGTTTTCCATCCCGGGCTGCTGCTGCTGCCCAGTAAAAACACAGCAATTAGCATCATAGCATCAACGGCGGCGATCAGATCTGTGACCTTTCATTCTGCTTCCAGGTCAACGTTCCTGACAAACACGAACAGAAAGTCAAACCTCGTTAATTCTGTTTAACACCAGCAATGCACAACACGTGATGCTGCAGGCAGCTCAAAGCTCATTTCCATTCTCGGTAAACAGAGTTTGACTGTCTATAATATGAGGTGGTGCAGTGACCCCTTGGAGATAGATTTAGTTCTAAATAGGAAGCTTTAAGAACGTCCACATATTTTGGACGGAACCAGTTTATGGGCCGAACGTCGTCTAGATCATCCTACAGACCTGATTCAGTGTGAGCAGGTTGGTGATTTACATAAAGCAGGATTCGAGGCGTTCCTGGCAAACGTTCACACCGAAAGCACCACGATACCTTCTGGAGGAAGAGTCCACGTTCACAATCAGAACCAGAAACTCTTTGAAGTCGTACCCTCAGGGAGGCGTTTCAGGGCGACAAAGACGAGGACAAAAGACTAAAGAACAGCTTCTACCCCAAAGAGCTGTCACTGCCTGAACGCAGCAAATTCCCGTTAAGCACTATTCACTGTAAAACAATCTGTGTTCATGCTCCCGCTGGAATAAGTTACTGAACACAATGTCCCGTTGGTTTTGATTTTTTATTTTATATTAATAGTTTTTATTCTATATTCTTTTTTTCCTAGTCTTCAACTGTACAGTGTTTTTAACATTTTTATCCTTTGTCCTGATGTTTTGCACTGATTCTGATTCGGAGTAAAAATTCTGGGTTCTAATTATATAGAATAGAATAGAATAGAATAGAATAGAATAGAACAGAATAGAATAGAATAGACTTTATTTATCCCAGATCTGGAAATTATTAAATATATTGAATATAAATACATATAATACAGGACCTTAAATAAAACAGCACTTGTGCAGGATGCATTATGAAAGACTTCATTATTAAACACTGACATGTTTTCAAATCAGTGTTTTAAGGATCAGCTTTCCTCCCAGGATAGATGCATTAGAAATAAAAATAGAAACATCAGAATACATGGACGTGTTCATGAGGTTTCATTTTCATTGTGTTCACTGTGAACGAAGCCAACGACAGCTTCTCCTGCATGGACTGTGTCTGAGTTACAGACATGGATCAGTCAACATGATGCAACATGCTTCACTGAGCTGGTTTTCTCCACCACAGCAGCATATATTATATCACTGGTAATTATTATAAAAAAGTATTCCAGCTAATGAGTTCCTGAACCTGTGTATATCCACTACGCTTGGATCTACTCAGCAGGAACACAGAGGACATTCATCAGTCCTGCCGTCTGCATGTGACCTCAGATCATTGCTGAATGTCTGGTTCCTCCTTTGCAGTCTGTTCCAGATATTTTCAGATATTTATAATTTATTGCATCAACAAGAGACACGTCATCATCATCCAGTCTTCCCCTCATTTAGGTCCTCTGTGGGTATTTTTAATAATAATAATACTAATAATAATTCTAGTAACATGTTTAAATCCTGTACAGGCGTGTGAAATGGGCTGTACATGCTGATTGTTTACTGCATTAAAAGTCTGACCTGAGTCCAAAGAACCAGGTTGGATGTTTTTAGAACATTACCTATTTTTGTTTCAGCAGTCTGACCAACCCGGTGTCCGTGAGGTGGCTGCAGTACACGCCAGTGAACAACAGGTGGCAGCACAGATATGTGGCTCCAGCGCAGTGTGAGCGGATTCTCTGTGACAGGCCGGCTTTGCTGCCTGAGCAGGGGAGGGAGGGCTTCGCTCCTCCATTAGCTGACAGAGGAACATCCCTCAGTCAGGTCTGCTCAGCTCCTGGCAGCCATGACACCTGAGTGCAGCAGGTTCACAGGTCACTGGTTCTAAGTGCAGAAGGTGGTCCAGTCTGCTGGGACACATCTCAGTGTGAGGGTTCTGGATGGAACCGTGCGCCTGTGTTTAAGGTATTATAGTCTGTTCCTCAACAAATTAGATCATGGACTGAATTATGCTGATTGTTTGTTGTAAATGCTTGAAGTTCTACGTTTATAGTTTGGACTGAGATCAACAGGAGGAGGAGGGAGCACTGAACCACAGTTCTTACTCTAAAGATGGAGTTTACCTGATTTAGACAAAGAATGCACTGTGGCTCAGGTTAGGGAGAGATGATCATCCACAGCATTGAATCCATCCATCATCTCTACACCTTAACCCTCACTATGGGGGCGGAGCCTATCCCAGCTGACTCAGGGTGAAGGCAGGTTCACCTGGACAGGTAACCAGTCTATCACAGGGCTACACTTAGAGACAGACAACCAAGCACACTCACATTCACACCTACGGACAATTTACAATCACCAATTAACCTCAGCATGTTTCTGGACTGTGGGAGGAAGCCGGAGAACCCGGAGAGAACCCACGCTGCACGGGGAGAACATGGAGACTCCACGCAGGAAGATCCCGGGTGTCCTCACCGGGACCTTCTAGCTGTGAGGCGCTAACGGTACTAACCACTGATCCACCTGCAGCCCACATTAAAACCACCGGTAGCTGAACACTGACCGTCTTGTTGCAGCGTTCTGCCAGCAGAACTTGGGTCCTCATGCAGGTGTTACTTGCTGACCCATCTAAACATCGTTCCAGACCGAGCCCCAACAGCACTCAGACAGCAACACTGCTATGCTAGACTGTTTAGGAGTGGCTCGAGGAACACAACAAAGAGCCCAGCCTCCAAACTTCCCAGATCTGCTGGAACAAGCCTGATCAACGGAGGCCACACCTGGAACCCACCACCAGCGTCCTGACATCACAGGAGCTGATTCAGCCGCTCAGGACGGGTTTACACAGTACAGGCAGGTGGCTGTAATGTCGTGGCTCATCTTGGTGAATAAATGTTGCACCCGAGTCGCTGTGGGTTCTTCTATCTGATGGAACCAGACCATGACCTCTCTCTGACTCTAACCAAGTGTGGTGAGTGTTTTAGAGGAACCACAGAAACAGTGAATCATGCTGTGGTCACTGCAGTTGCAGCCAAACACGAGAATCACCAGTTTTCTCATCACGCTAATAGGAAACACCGCTCATCCTCCTCTGCAGTGTAGCTGTTCACAAACATAACGCCAGGGCTGTTCAATCAGCATCGCTCACATTCTTTTTAAATCCGTCACATTTTAGGAACAGTCATGTCACGCTGGGGTCAGGACGGGTTCTGACAGTTCCCATCGTGCAGCACACGTCTACCAACAAAATCACTTCATACGAGCTGAAACAACGACGTGTCGTCTGTCATCCGCAGCTTTAAAGGCTGGCCGTGGTGACTTATGGTCGCAGGAGAACACAGGTGGAACTACTAACACTAACGGTGGTTCTGTTGCATTTAGCACTCCAGGAACCAATCCAGCGGGCCAACCAGCCCAGCACCAGAACCACGGACCTGGCTCACATAAAAAGGGTGCAGCCTTCGTTAACGTTACAAATTTTCTTTGTTTTTCTGCTTTGACATGTCAATAATGTCTGCAGAAATCTGTTCCTCATGTATACAGAGTTTCCAGAAATGCAGTTCTTCTCTCTGGGACGCTGAAGATAGATGCGATGTACAGCCGCACAGCTGTGCCCACATCTGGACCACGGGCCTGAACGCACACAAAAAACTGTGTTTATGAATTTAGCCAGATTAGTGCGGACATGGTTTTAAAGTTTTTGCAAATCGTTCACTGGCGTGTGTTTAATTTGTGCTCCTATAATATCCGATCTGGCTCGGCGCCGTCCAGCCGCAGCAGGACTCGACGGTTCTGTTGTTATGTTTAGGCATTTGCACCACTTAGCGGTTAAACTTCAAGCATGAGACACAATGTGTGCACTTGGCAAAGTAAAACTTTATATTTAACAGGAACCACAGCTCCCAAACCCTAACCAGTGTGTTTGCTGCCTGGACCCGACCATGAGCAGGACTCCAGATCCAAGCACCACGTTCTGGTGTCTGTCTGGCTTCGTATGCGCTCCACCACCTCCAGACGAGTTCTGTGTGCAAAATGAATGCAGCGCTTGTCAAATACATTAATCGCATCACTGTCAGAGAACAACAGCTGATAGTTTTCTACTGATCAGAATTCTAATGGACACAGTGAAACAGGTCAGAACCAAACATCCATAAACCCGTTTCCAGGATCATGTGTAACACCTCATTCTTTATGAACAATACTTTACTTTCATGAACATAACTATCAGTGTCATGTTCAATATTTCAGGTGTCGTGTTTTGATTTCTTGCCTCATAATTGATGATCCTGTGATGTTCCCTCATCATCACTGCCAGCATTACCCTGTACTGTCTACTCTAGTCTAATTCCAGCCCTTTAATCTCCATAATGCATCATATTCATGCTGCTTTTCTGCTGTGCGCTGCATTTGTTCTCATGTTATGTCATTTAGGTTTTTTTCTGGTGCAAGAATTCCCATCGGGATCAGTGAAGTCTTACCTGATCTGACCCTTCATCGATGCCCACCTGCCTGGTTTCTCCTGCACAGACCTCCGTCCTGAACCACTCAGTCAGCGCTGAAGGCCTGTTGGATGCTTCCTGCTTTGGTGACCTGCAGGAATGAAAACAAATGAAATAGTGCCAACATTTTTCAACCAAGGCCTCAGCTTGAACTTGGCAGATCCCAGTGGGCTGGAGAGGTCCAGCCCGACTGACAGAGGCAGCCCTCTAGCAGCAGGTTTAAACATGGCTCCCTTCAGTTTTGTGTCCTAAACCTCCTCCAGGATGAAGGAATTGTTTTGAGAATTCAAGACTTCATGCGCCCGTCACAGCCATGTGCTCCATCAGCTAGCCTGCCATCCAGCTGATCCAGCTGAGCGCCAGGTGGTCCGCTGACAGTCTGCTCCACACTTTCCTCAAGTGCCAAGGACACAGCTGCATTCACCTTCTGCACATGACCTGAGCTTGAACATGGCTTCACATATGTAGCCCAGAATTCACCAGATTTACTTCAGACTGTCTGGATCCCCAACCGCCCCGCCACAAACCTGCCAAGAGATTCCAAGAAGGTTCATCCAGGACTTTGTAGAGTTGTTCCTGAGTCTGTGACACTGCTGGTACGGCAGTTAAATGGTTAAAGCCAGAAGTAACGGACTCAGCCGATCTCCTACAGCTGGCTGGTTAACACAACAACATATCTCCACGTCTTCGTCTCCAAACCACATTTAAGCATCACAGCTACATCCACTTAAGCAATCAAAATTACACGTCACCCCCCAAAACTCCCAGGTCGCTCATTTACTTTTATTTCGGTAAACCAGCAGAATTAGTGAGGAGCGGCGGGACCACAGTGAAGAAACACCCAACAACTGTGTGCTCTGCTGTCGCGGAGCCACTGTGGATGAAAGCATCCACCAGATGTCTATTGTAGTCCTTCCCGACTTTTCTTTTCCACATGTTTGCGTCCAGGATCAGGCGTTTGAGAGACACAAGCACAAACATGACAGACACTCGCTCACTCTCTTTCATACTCGCTCTCTCCTCCTCATGAAGCCAGCCGCACATTTCCTCTGAGCACCGCTGGCAATAGTTAGACAGCTGTTAGATGTGGTGTGTAATTGGGTGTTGACCGCACACATCATGAGCTCTGTAAAGCATTCTAAATACAAGCTGGCAATCCTCTCTAAACCCTAAATATATTTCTCTAATGTTTTTATAAACTCGCTCAGGAAGCAGGTCCTGAACACCTCGTCCACCGTCAGCAGAACATAGAACCCATGTCGGGAGGTTCAGGTGGACTGTTTGGCAGCTGTGTGTGATCCATCTGGAGGAGACATGTTTTCCTAAAATGGGTCATTTTGCAGAACGCCTACTCAGCTGTAGTCCCTGTCAGAGCTGCTGTGTTCTGGTATCGACATCAGCATAGACAGTACTGCAAAAACCGACCCGGTGTTTCCACCGTTGTGTAGCCGCTGGTGAATCACGGCTCCAGATACCAGCTTCAGATGCAGCAGTCTGGGCTTTATTCTGTCCATAATGTGCTGCTGCAACACTCGTGCCTTATGGACATTTTGGGGATCAAATCTTTGACCATCTGATCGTAGAACAGCTGACTCTAGTGGGTGTGCAGCGCTCTCCCTGGCGACCGATGTGGATCAGTACCTGAAGTCTCCTCTGAGATGCCCCTCCTTGGTTTCACATCTAACGGGCTCATTAAACTGAGGAGGAATTCTGTTTTGCTCAGCTAATATGCATCCATAAATGGCAGACTCATCTATGGACAAGGTTAAATGTTACATGGTTGATTGGACCGGTCTGTTAATTAGGCTGCATGAAATGAAATACACGACCATGGTGGTTCTGTTGTTGTAACACGGAGGACAGGGCAGCCCGTCTACCAGGATGATGGCTGTGTTTCCCCACTCAGGCCTGCACACGAAGGCTTTACAATAAGACAACTGTTAGCCACCGTGCTAACTACATGTGTCACAGAAACAGCTGAATGTGTCTACTGGCTTATCTACCAATAGCTGGTTTAGCTTAGCATAAAAGTTTGGGTCCAACAGTGTCCAGGAGTCTCTGCTACTTCCTGCTAGCTCAAGCTACACATCTACCATTCACCTTGACAGTGTTATTGGAAGTGTTTATGTATTTTTTACTTTTAATCGTTTGCTGCTTACAGACAGTTAAAACCACATAGCTAGCTAGCTGGCTAGCTGTTAGCTGCTGACAAGCAGGTGATGCTACAGACGAGCTTCTGCATTCAGCCACAAAACTAAAAGCACTGACAGGAGAAGTGAGAAACACTTTATCTCATGAAAACACAACGTTCTGCGGCTAAACGCTGCATCCATCCATGTTGGTGTAGCGTTGGCACATTCCACCTGAACGCCACTGCAGATCGAGCACACCTGCTTCTCAGGAACATGACAAAGAGCCCAAACTGCTGATCCGGCCTCCAAACTCTCCAGATCACCAGATCTGATCCAAACAGGCCCAGTTCACGGAGGTTCTACCTCACAACTCACAGGATCCAAAAGACGGTGCCAGACACCCTGTGACAGCCCAAGAAGTCTTGTATCCAAGGCCCGACGGGACCCACATGGTGCTAGGCAGGTGATTTAATAAATGTCTGTATGGTGGTGGCATCACATCCTGAGCGTTATTTATTTTCACACAACACTAAAATCTTTGCTGTGCTTGTTGCTCATGTTTGCTGTTGGTGTAGGAAACAGTACCGTGACCACCACACCAGTCAGCTGATGCAGACTTTGGGTATAAGTCTACTGTTTGGGCTGCACACAGCCTCTCTGCCTTGTCCTGCTGCAGGATACAACAGCCATGGAGCTGTAACCTGCATACTGAAATGCCAAAGATGTGACTGGTGCAGTAAGACGGGTCCACTTGGCTCTTTAGGTGAAACATCCAACATCACTGATGGTGACGTGGCAACAGAACAATCTGTGACCATTTGGGTCGACGCTGTTGTTCAGCAGCATCCCAGTGATTCTGATTGGTTTGAAGCAGAAACACGAGTCAGAGCTTCGTCTTTCCTCCCGTAGCAGACTGATGATGAGGTGCAGTCGGACCATCCTGTAGGACTTCTACGGTGCCACAGAGATGGGTCTGGTTCTGTGAGGCGGCCGTACTACTGGGATAGGAAGGTGAACCAGTAACGCTGCAGCTGTAACCTGCTGGGTTCTGGTGTGTTTCCCAAACCGCCATCCTCTTCCATTAATAAGAAGAAACAGGCAGTAATAATGATATTCAGCAGTGAAATGATCACCTTCAGACAGAAACAGAACCACGTCTGGTCCACTCTCCTGACAGAGAAGAGGAGCTCCAGTACGGCCACCACCAGACGCTAAATTATGTCACATGAAAGCCTTTTATTCATTACTTACTGCTCTACATCCACCTGAACCAGTTGAGACAGGCCGGGCTGCCTCCCCCTCTACTTACGGCTTTACATGATTATACCACATTATTAAGAGAGCCGTATCCTCTGTGTGTCCCGCCGTGCTAAGCTCTGTTCAGACATCCTCACCTGTAATTAACCCCTCTGTTTATTGTCCTACATTATTACACACAGCCTATGAAGAGTTGCTGCTGCTTTCAGCCTGCTCGAGAGCGGCTATCACGGGGAACACCTGTCCAGGTGAGCTGGAAATCAGCGCGTGGTGTCTGAGGTTTAAAGGCACACCTGCTGGCAGCGAATCAGCAGCGAGGACGGGACTGTGCCGGCTGTCGCTGCAGGTCGACTGGCTCTGGACCCATTCTGCTCAGGGAGATGAATTTAGCTCACAAAGGAGATCACACACTTTGTTTTGTTCTGTAAACTTTATACTGATTTGTCATTGAGGCATTACTGTTGGACTGTAAACGCCTTTACAATGAACACACTCAGTTTTATCAGTCAGACTTTGATTTGTTCAGACACCAGCCTTTATTACTGTAAAGACTTTAGGGTCCCACTTTGAAATGTGCAGCAGCGCGCTCTCTTCTAGCTTTTGTTAGCTGAGAACTATAAAACACAGTCGGATATATCTGATGAACACGCCATGTTCAGATGTGACTGCTTGTAAAAGGTTCATTAATTCAAACATGTACTTATGAGAGCGGTACCAGACACACCTACCCCTCCATGTGCTTTCCATTCCCGTACCACTTCAGGATTGTAGAACAAAACCGAAAACATCAGAACCATGAAATAACATATTTGGATTTATGTAGTACGGGAAAAAAATGTAATGAGACCAAACATGTTTTACATTTCAGCCTCTTCAAAGTGGCCACTTTGTGCTTTGATAACAGTTCTGCACACTCTTCATCCTCCGAGCAGCTTCATGAGGTTGTCACCTGGAGCCCGTCCAACAGTCTTGAAGGAGATCCCACATGTGCCGAGCACTTGTTGTCTGCTTTCCCTTCGCTCTGCGGTCCGACTCATCCCAAAGCGTCTCAGCTGGGTTTGGGCTGCTGATTGTGGAGGCCAGGTCATCTGATGCAGCACTCCATCACTCTGGTTCTCGGTCAAACAGCCCTCACAGAGTCTGGAGGCGAGTTCTGGGTCGTTGTTCTGACGGTCGCGCTGAGCTCAAACCAGATGGGATGGCGTGTTCTGGGTAGGACACTGTGGCGGCCATGCTGGTTCACTGTGGCCTTGGATTTAAATCTCCAACGGTGTCACCATCACAGCTCCTCCTCAGAGCTTCTGGTGGGAACCACACATGCAGATACCATCACATCTGAACTCATCGCACTAAAGCCCAGTTTGATCTTCTGCCCATTCCTTGTGCCTCCTGGTCCAAACAGTTCTCCTTCTCTTGCTGGTCTCCCTCAGTCGTGGCAGTAGACCAACAGTGAAGGTCTCTGGTAGTCTGATGTGAGACCTAGTCTAAGGAGATGTTGAAGGTGGGGTAGGCAGTATTTATTAGAGATCACCGTCCAGAAACTCCCTGCTGACCTTTCAACATGTTGTAATTCAGGCAGTATGAGAGGAAACGAGACTTGTTTGCCTCGTTTAGCTCCGTTAGCAGGCTTTAGGAAGTCCAGGCCGTGACCAGAGAGGACAGGATGGGTTCCTGAAGAGGATGGAGAGTGAATCCTGGGCTTTTATCTCGACCATTTAAGCTTTTCTTAGAACAGACATGAAAGATGGAGGAGCTGCAGTGGAGCGGAGGGATATTTATTTTCAATTTCTCTCACTTTTTATTTTCCGTTTTCCAGATTCCAGCTTTAGTCGGGATGTCTGAGGCTGACGGTTAAAGACACTTCTCTGACCATCATGCTTTAACTTGGCTGTCTTTACTCAGCTGAGCGGTTTCCTTTCCTCGACCTAATGACAGAGCTGAACAGTTTGTGTATTCTGTCAGAGCTTGTTGATGGTTTCATGGGTTTCGTTTGAATCTCAATGAGTGAGAAGTTGTAATAGGAGGAGACTGACAGCTGCCATCCTGAACCGCCGGCTTGAGCCTTTTGCCTTCTTAAACTCTATATTTTTGAGACGGTTTAAATGACGGATGTCTGACGTGATCGTTGCCATTTAGCTGATTGGACTCTTTCGCTGCCTTGGACTTCATCCTGAGTTTCTGGACATGAAGCAGCAGTCTGCTCAAAGAACAAAAAAATCATCACATATTTGGGGGTCAGATCCGATTTAGCTGCGATCTGGTTGAAAGCAGAACCGCTGGTCCGGTTTGAGCAGCAGCAGCAGCAGCAGCAGCGTGCACACAGCCATCTCCCTCCAGCTTTATAGGAATCACCAGCAAACAGGCTGATTGACTTTTCTGTCCAAAACCTTTTACAGCCGCGGCAGCATTTACAAGACAAGCGCTGCTACACTCTGAGAGATCAAATAACAACCACAAGGCACCAACAAACACAACGGCTCATGCATTTAAACACACATCCACGGCCGTATGCGAACACGCAGCCTAACAAACTGCACACTCAGCCCAGCCCTTCCTCCCGTCCTGCTCTTTATGCCTTTCAAACACACACATATGGCCGCTTCAATCATTTAATCTGTTTATTGCTTCGGCAGCAGTTTGTGTTTTGACTGTAAAACTTCATCGGACCACAGAGAACCGAAACAACTAATCAGCGGCATCAAGGCAAATATGAATTAGGTCAGAGAGGATGCTTTATGCCACGGAGCAAACACGGCACATTTATTATAAAAGTGACATTTAAAGGCAGGTTTAGTTTGGATCGAAGTGCATGTTGACCATTTACAGGATGTTACGGTGCGCCGCCGTACGTTTAGATGAACAGAAACAAGAGGAAAAGTCTGACCAGGAAATCATGCAAATCATTATTTACCTGCTCAGAGTTTAAACCGATCGATACCAACTGGATCTGTTTAATCCAGTAAGGTCTGTTTATGGTTTTAATATGCAGAAGAAGAAAAAGTCAGAACTCCATTCAGAATAGTCATCTGCATTTTATTCAAACTGGAAACTGTTTAAAGGCTAGAATGCACTTTATGAAATGAATGTAGACGACATTCAGGCCAAACTAGTTCACACAGAGCTGAGTAGGATCAGAATTCATTCACCTCCACAGCACAGATTTAAACACGTTATTCTTACGGTTCAGTCAGTAGATCTAGTTTCTGCTTTCTTGTTATAAAATGCAGACGCTGCGTCGACTCTTTTATTAACATCTTTTTAAAAAGTGACGGTTCGTTCCTTCACATGTTCTGACAGTAAAACATCGTCGTCCTTCTTCTGGAGTGCAAATGGTGTCCATTCAAGAAACTACGTCAAACATCGGAGCAGAAGTGGATGAGACGGCGACGGGAGAGGTGGAAGCCAGAGTTGTTGGCTCTGGGCGTGGTGACAAAGACAAAGAAGCTTCTGTGTGGAGCTTTTATGGCCGACAAGCTTCACGTCGGACCGCTGAACGACTGGACTGAGCAAAGGCCAGCGGCTTAAAGACGTCTGACAGACACATTCATCTAAACCTTGTCCCGTCAGGAGATCATCAGCATCTCATTACCTCCTGTTATGAACATTTGTGTTGAGCAGGATCAGGATCAGAGGATCAGTCTGGTGTCTTTGTGCCGAGTCCAGAGCCGGAGTCAGGACGATGGCTCCAGACATGATCCAGCTCTGTCCTGATGCTGAATCCAGACACTGTGAGGATCACAGTTTGTGCTTTAAGACGGAGTTCAACTCTGGAAATGTGTCTTAGCAGCTTGGTTCAGTGACCCGGAGAGAGGTTTCATCGTCACGCTGAGGCTGTCAGAGGAATCCAGCCAGAGCCTGAGCCCACCTGCTGTGTCTGGATGGCCTCGCTGAAGATGCTCACAGATTACATTTTAGATTGATGTGTGCTGATTAAACACACCAGAGGTTCCTTCTGTTTGTTCCCGTGTGCTTCCTTCCTGACTCCAGACTGCACACAAGATTATCATCAGCGTTGATATCGTTGTTTAACTCTCCAAAGAAAAAGCAAGTTAGCAAACGTCATAAAACCTTTAACCAGATTTTTAAAGATGATTTGATTCCCACAGCGTAGTTTAAACACACCTTCTGCTCTCAGTCTGGTCCAGACATGAGTTCTGACGTCATCGTGTGGTGACTGAAACCTGCTGCAGCATCCTTCTTGGCCTTCGAGCTTCTGATGCTCACTAGAAGTTTAATCAGATGTGAACAGCTGTGACTCTGCTGCCCTCCAGCCAGAGGGGACAGTGGACGCTACGTAAAGCTTTACGGTTCTACAAATAAATAAAAACAGTAGTTCTAGTAGTTACAGCAGAGAAAACAGAGAAACTCTGGATACCATCACATGAACAGTACAGTCTGGACTGGTTCTACGTTTTGAGTTCTGCAGGACGAAGCATCTGTCATCAGGATAAATGTTCATGAATGTGGGAGCAAAATAATGTAAATGAAAGATAAAACATGACCCAGGTCCAGACCCAGACCCAGAACCAGACCCAGACCCAGACCCAGCCTCACGTCTGAGGACAGCTCTGAGGTCACAGGACGACTTTCTGCAGAAGGTGTAGTGAAGGAGAGAAAAAACAGAAACTAAAAAAACAAAGAAGAACCTCTTGTTAGGAACATAAGCTGTGCAAAGAGTACAGTGGTCAGTTCCTCAGAACAAAGCCTGGGCTTGTGGTTCAGAGCGTCCCACATCAGACAGGTCTGCTGCAGACGTAGTGCTGAGTTTGCTGTTCTGTCAGCAGTGTCACGTGATCACTGTTAGATCAGACTTTTCAGTTTCCTGCATCGAGGTGTTCGATAGTTTCATCTGTTGTTAGGAGTTACAGCGAAGCGTGAGAAGCTCTGGAGTCTGCAGCAGCTTCACAGCTCCTCCGTGGACACGCCATCACTGGAGATCCCAGTGAGCGGCTGCCTGCCTTCATCGGGCTCTACACCATCTCCTCCCTCCGCTCCAGACCAGGAGGATGGATGGTGGTCTTGGGACTGCGGGGCCGGCTCAGTCCCATGGCCTCCCCTCTGGCTTTGAGCAGCTGCTCCGGTCCCCAGTGCAGGCAGAGGGGGCAGGGGCAGGAGGCGGAGTGGTGCATGATGCTGGAGGAGGGGTAGAGGACCGCCGCTGATGGAGGCAGCGCCCCGGGCCTGTTGTGGTACTGGGAGAGGCGGAGCGCATCCAGGGGCCTCATGGGGGCGCTGTAGGGACTGTGGGCCGAGGACGGCGGCGA
Source organism: Stegastes partitus (assembly GCF_000690725.1). Taxonomy (NCBI): domain Eukaryota; kingdom Metazoa; phylum Chordata; class Actinopteri; family Pomacentridae; genus Stegastes; species Stegastes partitus. The sequence continues at coordinate 41,758 of NW_007578578.1, forward strand.
GGAGAGAGCCAGGGGGGAGTAGTGGTGCAGGGGCAGGTGGGGCGGGATGAAGGGGTACGGCAAGGTGGAGGAAGGAGAGGCCCGGCCCATCAGGAGAGCCCCGAGAGGGTCGACGAGAGGGTGAGGCCACGGCAGGGAGTGTCTCTGGCGTTTGTCCTTCATCCTCCGGTTCTGGAACCAGACCTGGAGGGAAGAGGAAGAGGAGGGACGACTGTGAGCAGGAGGCAGGGAAGGTTTGAAACCACAGGAAGGAAAGGCTGAAACAGTGACGGCTAAACAGTCAGAGGCAGAACTGAACAAGTCTCCTTCTCTGGTGTGAGTGCTCCAGATGGACGATACCACCTGAGATGCACACCTGAGACGAGACCACCTGAGATGTACACCTACATCTGCTTCAGGTGACTGACGTACAAACTGGAAGCAGCAGCGCCGTGTTCGTGTCGCAGAGCTTTTAAACTGAGATTTGAGGGCGTGTCGGCTGGTTCGGCTGCTCAGTAGAAGCTTCAGTAGCTCTGAGATCACAGAGGCAATTAATGCACATCGAGCATGTGGCCCCTCATTTAAACTCCCTCCCAGAGCCGTAACTCAATCACCCTGAACACAGAGGCCTAATATAGCTGTTTTTTGATTAAGCACAGGTTGCACTTTCTGAGAATATCCTAAAGCCCAATACTCACTGCAATATTCATGTGGCAGCTGACAAACTGTGGGGAGCAGACGCCCCAGAAGCTGCCTCAGAACCATCAGATCGTTAAGTTTCCTTCAGAATCATCCATAATATAAAACTGTCACTACAATCCCTCCTTACTCCTACATGGTACCTGTGCTTAGCCATGTGTCCATGTTGCCTAATCTTAACCAAACCACGGCAGAAAACAACATGTGACCAACCTGAAGCCAGGTTTAGCAGAACGGTCTGACGTCAGCAGGTGATGTTAACGTGCAGCTGAAGGCAATTGAGCAACGAAATGGTTCATCCACATCCAGAACCGAGCCTCTAGCACCAGCTCTAACGAGACAGTGATGACCACCAGAGGTCCAAATGTCCAGGTTCTGAACATCAGCTGCCTGTTAGCTCATAAGATCTGTCCACTGGCCATCAGGGAGAGTTCTGATGTTTAGCATTCAGCAGTAAACACATGGGACGGTTAAGGCTGGTTCTGAGGTATCCACAGGTCGTGGACCGAAGCGTTGGACAGATAAAACATCAGAATTCAGCCTCTATGAACTTACAGGATGTAAACAATCCCCCTGATGGCTGTCGAGACGTTTCGCTCAGAGCTAAATCATCGCTCTCGGGGTTACCTGGAGACTCAGAGGGATTTATTCTGTGGAAAACGGCATCAAATCTATGCAGTGTTTGCTTCACTTGTTGACCTGCTGGAGGCGCTAAAGCAGAAGTCAAGAGATGACCAGAGTCCTGACTGCAGCGTGTCATCTTTAAACCTACAAATAGAAACTGGAGGGTCTGACTGCACCTCCGTCCACCAGATTACGTTACAAGTGGCTTCACTGCCTCCTGCTAACCTGCTTCTCTGCTGCTGACGTCTCCGCTTTCTTGAATGATTTTATTTTTTTAAACTCAGAGTGACAAGCTGTCTGAGAGTCTGTCCAGCCCTCCACTATTTTACCAGCTCATAGAATCTCCCGGAAAGGCTGTGCTTCTAAAACGTCAGGTGGCAGCGTTTACGAGGCCTCTCCTCGCATTCCTGCTCTTTCATAAAAGACCTACCAGTAGTTGGCAGAAAGGTGGGCGCATTTACTGCATATTAAAGCTGCAGCGCCGGGCGCACTGGGGCCTCCGCCTCCAATGTTAGACGCCGCTAAACCTGTCACTACTCAATCTGCCGCGCTGATTGAAACCACAAGTGAGAGGAGATGAAATGCTGCCGAGGGGAGGAGTCACACAGGTGGCACGGCTGTCTCAGGTTTCTGCTTCCTGTTTGGGTTTGTTGTTCTGGTCAGGTCCACTAGCAAAGAGGTTCTGAACAGATGAGGTCAAAAGACGTGTAGAGATCTGTGACGGCTGAGTGGAGGCGCCGCTGCAGCTCAGAACAAACACTAGAACCGGTTTAGAACTCCACGTTGTTCTGGACTTTTCTGGATTATTTCTGACAGTGTGTTAAATAAAACATCTGCATCTCCTTCAACCTACAGAACACGACGAGCAGAGGAGGAAGAATCAGATCCTGTAGCTCAGTAGAAATACTGCAGCACTGAAATACTCACATGGAAAACGAAGGAAAAAGCAGCAGCATCAAAAACCACAGTAACAGTAATCATCATGCATATTATGGGATGACAGCTACTGATGGTCCAGCGCTGGACACTGGGCAGGCTGAAGGCCATTGAACTGCTTTACATAGTTCAGCTGATTTAGTTCAATAAAGTTCATCTTCATGTGAAATAAGACACAGAAATATCTAAATGTATATAAATACAAAGTGCTGTCAGATACCAGTGTGTAAGTAAAGCCTGTCCCTGGAGGAAGCTGTCCGAACCCGGACCCGGTACTGGACTAAATGTGCTGCTTCACTTTTATTAATACATGTTCATGATACGCTTCAATTTCATGCCCAGAAATTAACCCACACAGTGCAGGAACTTTTATATTATTTTTAAAAAGTAAAAATGGTGAAAGTTGACTGGAGCAGCTTGTAAAAGCCGGCAGCACGTTAACGAGGTTTTAATGACAGCAAACTGTTTGACTGTCTGATGGAAGAAAAGGGAAATAAGAAAATGTTCAGCTGGGTTTCAGGGACTAACGACGGGCCTGTAAAATACATCCTGACATGTTTTACGCTGAAGAAACTATTGATTTAAATACACATAAATATAAATCAGATGCAACATGTATTTAGGTTTTATGAATGTAATGAAGTAATGGGATTACTCTGCATCACAGGGCTGCAGATCAGGAGGCCTCACTGTGCTTCAGGGCCAAACACTGAAATATTAATAAATTAAAAAATGGCATTTGAAGTCCACAGTGTGTTCTTCACCTGGTCAGTCTGACACACAGGAGATGTGGCAGAAGGTGTTCAGACAGAAGCACAGAATGACATGAAGAACGTCTGAACCCACTCAGCTGGTTGGGTCCTGGTGCTGCCCAGACACCTGACTGTAGCAGCAGCACCTTCACTTCAACTACAGCTTCTCTGGTTTAGAGTTAAAATCATCCCAACAGGAGATCTGGATCTCGTGAGGAGATCATCAACAACCAGCATGCTTAGAATAAACTCCACAATAAAGAATAATAAGAAGAAGAATACTGTGAAATATAAATCAGTCAGTCAGACAGCCTCAGATCATTTGGTTCTCAGAGGACCTGGAGCCCAAACTGTCCTCACAGAGTTTTAACTGAGACCTGGACCTCTGCAGACCGGCTCTGAGCAGCTTCTGAACATGTTCCTCATGTAAAGTGTATGTGATCTCCGTACAGAACCAGACCTGTGCTATTCTGGGACGCCATCATGATGCAGCTCTCCTCTATCCTTCACAAACCTCCTCCTGCCCCCCTCCACCTCCTCACCACCTACTTTGATGGTGGTCTCCGGCAGGTTGAGCGCCGCCGCCAGCTCGCAGCGCCGGGGTCTGGACACGTAGCTCTCCTTCCCGTACTCCTGCTCCAGACGGGACAGCTGCTCGCGCGTGAACGCCGTCCGGTGCCGCCGGCTCTGGTCGAGCAGAGCGCTGCGCGGGCACGAGCCCTGTTGTTGCTGCTGCTGCTGCTCCTCACTGCCGGGAGCGCGCACGACGGGGGCGGCCGCCACCGGCGTCTGTCTGCCCTCCGCCACTGGTCAGGAGAACGGAGAGTTTACAGCAAAGATAGCATGAACGATTACCTGTTGATGGGTCCGACAACAACAACAACAACAACAACAACAACAATAATAATAATAATAATAATAATAATAATAATAATAATAATAAAAAAGCAGACATGAGCTTTCTATGTTGGCTGAGAGAGAAGTGATTAAAGTAAATCTGTTTATAATGCTGCAGGTCTGCTGTGTGTGTGTGTGTGTGTGTGTGTGTGTGCGTGTGTGTGTGTGTGTGTGTGTGTGTGTGTGTGTGTGTGTGTGTGAGGGGTCCTGGAGACTTCAGATCCTCTCTCAGCTCAGAAACAAACTTTATCTGCATGAATTCAAATTCTTATATCTTCACTCTGAACTCATGATGCTTCAATAAACGTCCCATCTGATCCTGTGTCTGTGTGGAGAAGACAAGCTCCTCCTGAAACTCCCCAAACGAGTCTTTTAGGGGGATTTAAAACGGTCTAATATGAGCACATTACAATTTAGTTAAACAGCAATTCTTAAATTCTTAGTAGCAGAAAAAAGGCGGAAATGATTTTTATGTAAAACTCATTTAGCATAAAAAATAAAAAAAGACAAAAATATATAAAACTGATCATTTAAGTCACTATTACTGGAGCTACAGAATCATGATTTATTTTATTTTATTTTATTTTCTACATGCAGCCTGTGGAGGTGAAACATTTAGACTCCTTCAGGGTTTTAATCCTTTCAGCTGGAACACCGCGGACACGCTCGATCTTAGTTTTTGTTCCGTAGCAAACAAGCTCAGCTTCTACTTACGCATCAGGTCGTTTCTGTAAAAATGAAAGAAAAATTGTGGAGAAAAAATAAAATGTAAAAAAAAAAAAGTTTAAAAAAAAAAAAAAAGTTTAAAAAAAAAAAGTTAATAAAAAAAAAAGTTTAAAAGGTCCTCCTTCGGTGTTGATCCTCCCGTGGTCCTGTGGGTCGGGTCAGGCCGCTTCCCTCCGCAGACGCCCGCTGAAGATGCTGCCCGCAGCCCGGTGGAGACTCCTCTCCATGACGCACTCTGTCCCCAACACACACACACACACACACACACACTTCAGCAGGTCTGCTCAGACAGCCAGGGGGGAGAAGATGAGGTGTTTTTGTCCTATCATCTCCCCCACACCTCCTCCTCCTCCTCCTCCACTGCTATCTGTCTCCCCCCGGGGGCTCCTCTCTCTCCTCCCCGATCACACGCGCTCCAGACGGGGCCCGCCGCGGAGGAGGCGCCGCGCAGGCCGCCGGCGCGCACCGCGGCCCGGAGAAGGTGTTAGAGGTGTTTAGGGATAAAGCCTTTGGTCTCCGTCTCGGCCTTTGTACTTTTGTTGTGGAGAATTAAAGACGCGCAGGCAGAGACAGCAGCACAGCCTCATTGTTCTGCCTCGTTTGATGTTCTGCGGGTTTGGAAGTAAATCATTACGGGCCTAATGGCTCCGACCGGGCCGCGTGGAGAGCAATTATTAATTTACTGTACACTGTACAGGATGGATGTGTTTAATAATGAGCTGTGAGGTATGAGCTCATATTCCAGCTTAAATTAAAATAAATAATAGTTTACCTTTTATTTTATTTAAGCAGATTTTATATCAAATATAAAATATAAAACATGCGCCACATGAAGATCAGGAGTTCTGTAAATTATGTATTTGATTTGGCAAAATGTGAGTTTAGCAGTGAATGGAGCTGCTGGTTTCCTCCAGGACGGATTCTCTATTTGATCGCGCCTTTCAATAATAACCACTTGTGCCAATGAGACAGATTAATGGAGCTTCATGACGCGTAATAGCAGAGCAGCGCAGCCCTCCTCCCTCCTCCAGCAGGAGCTGACCCTTGAACCTGTGTTTTGGAGTTTATTATGGCTATAATCTGCTCTGATTGTTAATCCAACGGCCACATGATGATAAAGAGGACAGGCGGAGGACAGAGACAGACAGACGCCAGGTAGGGTGGAGGCACCGGGCCGCGGAGGAAATTTATCATTAAAAAAAACCGCGCTCAGGTGCTACAGAGGAGTCATCCCTCAGCTTTTATCTCTGCTCCATGAGTGTCACAGTCGTAAAATGACTTTTCCTTCGAGCCTCTGAGCGCTGCTCCCACCGAGGAGCCTTTGATATGTGGCGGGCTTCAGGTGATGGAGGCGGAACCGGGATGAATGGCGCAGAGGGACACGTCTGGGACAGGATCTGCATCAAAACACTTGTAAATAAACATGTTGCACCACGACAGATTTAGAACAATGCATTCTATGTTTGGATCCTGATATGTGATGCATCAGTGTGCTGATCCTGCTGCAGGTGGAGCTGACATGGACACACCTGTGGGAGCTCAGGTGTGAACTAGAAGAATACGTCATCATTTATAAAAACTTTTTCAGATCATTTGGGGTTATTATTCATAATAATAAGTAATGAATGAATCAGTTAGTGGAGTCCAACTGTCACATGACTCATGAATAAGAACCAGTCAGGTTTGTCCAGTACTCCAGTAAATGTACCACTGAGGAACCAGCTCATCATGCTTCCTGACTCTGGACGCTGGTTTTACTTCCTTACTGTCCTTCCAGCTCGCTCCAGCGCTGTGTGTGTAAACTATCAGGCATTTTGCTCCACAAATGTTCCACACGTCTTTATTAAAGCTCCACATGTACAGTGGAACTCCTCCTCAGCACTCCAACGAGATGTAACGAGCAAATTATAGCAATAACCATAAAAACTGACTATTACTCACCAGAGACTCCTTGTTCGAGCTGCTTTGAACAAATTGTTTCAGAGCTTCAGTAACATGATTTGAGTGAGATTTAGGAGGCCGGCACTGAGTCACAAACACTGTCAGCAGCAGCACTGATGTGTCCTGCAGCAGATACTGGAATGCTTTGTTTGTGCTCGGAGCCAAAGCAGAAGGAGCAGAACTCTGGAACATGTCCTCGGTTCAAGCTAATGTTTACTGCCTTTATAATTGGCTGAACTGATCAAGTATCACAGAGATAAATGATCCTTTTGGGCCTCTGCGGGGACGGAGGGCTGCGTGCAACCGAACCAGAAACGGGTTTCATATCATCACTTAAAAATGTTTAAATTCATTATAATGTTCTCAGCGGAGCCTCGGTGCTGTCCTCTGGTGTGGATGATCTGCTGCGTAGGCCTCAGCACACGATCTGATCCGTTTGGTGTTTCCACCAGAGACCTGGTCCTGGTGGTGGTTTCGATACGTGTTGTGGACTCGTGAGCAAAACCTTTTTCTAACTGACTCATCTGTTCTCATGAAATGTCCCTCATGCTCTCCAGCACTCTGTCAAACTTCTGCATCTCATAACTTTCTTCATGCAAATGAAACTTTATGTCAACGGTTCCTGTTTGTTTCCTGTAACGGACCGGACGTCTCTGAGCTCAGCCGGCTGGACATCTCATTTGGAAATTCTGTGGATTCCTTTTAAAAAACATAGCTGGAAGTACGAATCTCACTCTGGTCCGTTGATACGGTGACTTCCTGCATTTCAGAATCCTCCCAAAGCCCATCCTGTTGGTTCTGGTGTTACAGATGTCGAGCTGTGATCTGCCTGAATCTGGGAAGGTTTCCATGTGGAAAGCAAACAAGTCAGAAACAGCTTCGGGCCGAGGCAGTGAAATGACCTCCGTTATTCTGGTTGTAGTTTTTAACACCTACTTCAGGTCTCAGTTTAAAGCCAAACACTGCAGGTGGTGCTGAGCTAACAGGAGCAGCAGCTTCTCATGGTGAAGCTTTATGTCCCATCCACCCACCCCGACCTCCTCCTCACACACAGCTGACTGGAGCAGCTTACCCACAGCGATCGATCAGCTTGTTGGTAAAATGTTGTGTTTGCGTTTTGATCTGCACACCGTTGATGCGTGAAACATGAAGCAGGCTGTCGGTGTGTCCGAGGTGCTCGTACCGCCAACACGAGGCCGAGTGTTCTGTCGGCCCATTTCCTTCACTCCACCAGTCCCCGTTAGATCCAGTCACATCCAGCTCTTCTCTCTTTTCTATAAAACTAACTGCTGTCCCACATTTTTAGCTCAAACCTCAACATGATCTGTTAATTTCACCCACAAGTGTTTGAAGTGCTCGAGGAAACTCGACACAGAAGCGTCGAAGCCCCACGACGACGGAGCACTGAAGAGGGACGCTTACACGTCGCTGCATGAGGATAAATGTCGACAACATTGTGGACCAATTCTACCGGATCTGGTTTGGATTCAGTACAAATCCAGCTTTTGTTCCTATTTTACTTCTTATGGCTGCTAGGGGGCGCTATCTCCTGAACTTGTTTTGAGGTATTTTTCTATTGGAGCTCACAAAGCTTCCATCCATCATCTCTACACCTTAATCCTCACCAGGGGGGGCGGAGCCTATCCCAGCTGACTCAGGGTGAAGGCAGGTTCACCTGGACAGGTAACCAGTCTATCACAGGGCTACACTTAGAGACAGACAACCAAGCACACTCACATTCACACCTACGGACAATTTACAATCACCAACTAACCTCAACATGTTTCTGGACTGTGGGAGGAAGCCGGAGAACCCGGAGAGAACCCACGCTGCACGGGGAGAACATGGAGACTCCATGCAGGAAGATCCCGGGTGTCCTCACCGGGACGCCAACCAGCGACCTTCTAGCTGTGAGGCCACGGTGCTAACCACTGACCCACCTGCAGCCCACAAAGCTTCCTAATATTTCATATGATGAGCAAAGACGTCTGCGTTCGATAGAAAGCTGCAGCCATGAAGCGTTTCTGGGTCTCCGTGTTTATTGGGGTAAATGTTAAAATGCTAAAATGACTAAATTAGCTGATGCAGAATATGTTTGATGCTGTCAGACAGCATGGAATAAGATGAGTTTTACAAGCTTACAGCGACTTAAAAGGAAAGGAAAGCTGGTTTGAAGGTGTCAAAAAATCAAAAGAGAGCATGTGCAGAGTCGTAACTTGCCAGCTGAAGGGATGTTAGTGGGCGCACATTGTGTTGAGATGATGGTCTGGAGTAGATTAGCTCAGCAGATACAGTACCGCTGGTTCCAGTCCAGCAGCGATCTGAGCAAACAGGTGAAAAGCTACGAAACTCACAGCGACAACATCTGAACCCTTTAACCTCTGACCTGTCTTCACTCACCGTCCTGCCGCTCACGATCTGATAAATCCAGCATCGTTTTTATCTCTAGATTCAGGTGAGAACGGCCTTCATGACTCCTGGCTGGAGAGGTGTGCTCACCCCATGCTGAGGTCGTGGGAACTGAAGGTTGGGACGGCTGTCACTTAGAGCGATGAAGTGTCCTGATCTGTGTAACTGATCAAACACTCGCTCTTCTTCGCCGTGTCCATATTTGAGGAGCGGTGCACATGTTGCTGACTCCTCGGCGCTACATGTGTTAAACACGTGTAAGCAGGCTGCACATGTTGCTAAAATGTTTTGAGAACTTACAGAAAGTCCGTGCGCTGTCCCCAAGTACTCCCACACACTGAATGTGTTTGAAATGAAACAAGCTAGCAGGGCTTGTGAAACATATGCTAATGTCTTCATCTGAGCTCCTCGGGTCCTCCGGTGCCATTACTGTGGTTGTTACCAGCACCAGTCATGCATCGGTGCAGAGAATCGAATCCTTCAGTGACAGTGACAATTTGAAGCCTCATTGGCACCTTCACGTCTCACAGATGATGGGTGACAGCACATCCAGCCTGTTCCAAGGCTTCTTTTGTGCGTTTGGAGAAAGGCCAGTTGGTGTAGTCGTATAACTCTGTTTACATTGCCTGTAGGGAGTTGTGGTGAAGATGTTCTTAATTAGTTTTTGCCTTCCAGAAGCCTTCATCTTGACAAGAAGATGGATTATAAGCATGCCTGATGTTCTTAAGCCATGAAATAGTCCAGTGGTCAGTGTGGTTCTGTAAAACGCAGAGAAAACAGTTGTTTCCATCTAGTGTTAGCTTCACAAGTCGCTCTGTTTTGTCCTGGCTTGTTAGGAGATGATGAATTCTCTCACCAGACAGCAAATTGATGCCAGACTAGTCCTCACACAGGACTGATGCTGGTAGTACAGTCGACAGAGAGGGCCTAACAGGAGGATTTGTAGGTTCTGATTTTGAGCAAATCACCTCTTTAGTGCTGGAAGCATGTGCTCCTGGTTCGGCCTCGTGGTGCTTTCATTTCCGACAGGAACTCAGAACTGGAGCTGCACCGAGGGAACCTCTAACGCTATCTTGCAGTGTCCTGCTGCTGTGGAATCACGGTGAGCACATCAGTTCATCCACACAGCGAACACCCGGTCTGCTGTGTGGTGCTAACAGGAGGTGAATACTGAGTGTGTTTCCTGAGCTTTCTTCCTGTTTGCTTCAACAAACTCCATCAGCATCAGACACTTGGAGCAGAAAACATGATTCAGATGGTTTCTCCATTAATGCAGTCGCCTCATCACGTAGTTCCACTTTTGAAGAAGTGCATGCTGGGTACCAAAACCTCCCAGCCTGCACGTATGTAGCGACAACAATGTGAGCAGCTCTGTGAGGCTGCACTTCACTCAGTGGTGCTTTGAGCTAAAGGCTAACATGTGCATGCAGACTATGACAATGCTAACATGCTAATGCTAAGCAGGGTCCAGGGTCAGCGCACAGTCCAGATGAGCACAGCTGACGGGAATGTCTTTATGTCGGCAGGTAAACTATCGACCCAAGAACTGGAGAAATGAAAATTGTAGTTGTTGCTCGTGTGAGATGGAAATTCGAGGGATCAGCAAAGCGGTTCAGCGTCTCCATAGGGGAAGAATAATGTATACAGCCACTTTAATTGCAATCGAATGAATCGTGGCTGCATTTCACAGCGGGACCAGAATCAAACATAAATTCTGGGATTGTGACAGAATGTTCTCGTCGAGTACATGAAAGTCACATTCCTCTACATGCCAGTCGTGACCTCCGCTTCGTTACTTTCTTCTTTGCAACATAAAAGGCCACTGCCTTCTGAACTGACAAAAAAAAATATTGGCAGAGTACATAAAGCACGGCCTGCAAATCATCTGCTGCGAGTGTAATTGTGAGGGGTACTGGGCTGTGTTTGTTGCACCATTAGACATTACAGCTATGTGGAACATTTGTAGGAAATCTGAGAATGTGAATGCGCCATGTGCACCTCTTTCGTCATGAGGTTTGTCAGGACAGCGCCTCGTTTCCATTTCCATGTGTTTGTGGGTCGGACCACGCTGGAGGCTTCGGCACCAAATCTGACCCACAAATTCACTGTCAGAGGTTTTTACACAAGGTGTGGGTCAGGGGGTCACGTCACGCCGCATGACTCTGATCAACACTTAACAAGCTGTCTGCCTGTACTGTGATCATGACAACAAGTAACTGATCTGAAACGCTGCCCGACACCAGAGCAGCAGGTTTACGACTGTGGAACGTCATCAGGGTTCTTCAGTTAGACAATAATCAGGTAAACAGCAGAAATATGGAGCTCACAGTACATCCCAGTCAGCCCTCAGCAGACCTTGCACGGTGCCGAGGCAGGACCTGAGTCTCTGCTGTGTTGTCAAAGTCTCAGCAGTGAAGTCTCATAATGAGGTTTCTGAATGTCCGGTGCTGCTGGTAACCGTGTGAGAAGAGTCTCAGCACATGAATCATAAACACAATATTGTTAAAATCGTTCATCAGCGCGGCTATAAAGGAACTTTAGAGATCTGTATCCTGTGTTGTTTTCCATGTTGTGTTAAAGGTGTTTTGATCGAGCGATACGTCCCCCTAACGCCTCCATTATACTGCTGCAGACGTGTACAGACGACTGCACACACCACAGACGTGCAGCTACTATCTAGTCAGAATGGAAGACTCTGACCTCTACATGCGCAGCAGGTCATATGTACGTATTCCTGAGCACGCTCACTGCTGCCCTCACAGAGCAGTCACGTGGACGCCGTGGAGCCTAAAGGCTGCGCTAGGCGTCCATAGAGGGATGTTCGTGGACATTCACAGAGCTGGGCAGATGACAAAATGTATATCATGCAGACTCTCTCCAACTCTGACGTGCTTGGAGAGCAAACCACTGAACACAACACGACGTTATTAAACCAGAGCGGTTAGCATCAGTGGTTCTGCTCCAGCGTGAGCTACTGCACCTGCTACAGCCCACAGCTGGCTCTCTACCTGTGTCTTTAGCCACCAGGTGGACAGGATTCCTGATGCTGAAGGACAACTGAAGACCATCACCAGGACCAGCAGCCTCTGCAGGGATTACTTTACACCACACAGGTTTTCCACATTTTCACTGGAGACAACTGGGGCTCACAGATAATTTACTGGTGGTGAATGGGGCCAAACCAGTCATTTCCTCCTCCCATCCTGTCGTCTGGTGCCATCCTGGGCAGCAGATGCCCACCAGTGACTCCAGGTTGCCGTGTGTGTTCAGTTTATTATAGGTATGTCAGTCCACAGCTGCAGAGAGATGAACATGCTCCATATCTACAGAGCGCATCAGGCTGATGTCCAGCTGCGTGCTCAGTGTGGCTCATGTGGGCTGATATCTGAGCTGTCAAACATCATTTTTTATCACTTTCTAGTCGTTTTTTCAGTCATTCCACCTCGTCTGAGTGCTGCTGACAGATATGTGCAGAGTGATATGGTCAGAAAACATGTTCATCACTGCTTTATTGTAAATGCTTAACATTTCCCTTTTACAAGAGTCTGACACACATCCAGTGGTGTGAAAAAACCTTTAAATCCTAACATCCATCCTCCATTGTTCTGACAGGCAGATGGCATTTCCTGTGTGTGGAATAGGTGGTCCTGCTTGGGGCAGTTCGGGACAGCGTTTTGTTTTTCATTGACTTTGCAGATTTGATCCACATCAGATTGCCACCAGCTGTTACTTTTACACCCATTTCAGCAGCCGTACTCAAACACCTCGCCCCAAATCAGTACAAGTTAGGATGGTCTGTTGTTGACTGACTACAGTGGCAAGTGCTGCGTTGCACGAGTGATGTGGGCGTGATTAGAAGCACATGTTACGCAGAAGAAGGAATAACTTCCCATACAGATGCAATACTGACCACATATTTCTCTCAGAAGGATAAATAGCATAATTTGTGACCGTGCATGCCAATAAGATTTTCGTATTGCCTTTGATTTCAGCCTCAGCACCAGGACTTTTTAGAGATGTAATGCTTTCCATTGTTTGCCGCCGCACTCTGCCAAACCCTTTATCCCAAAGGGTTGGTAGTTTTGATCAAATGATCAAAGTACACAATTGTATCTGTAAGACATATGGCTATTGAATTTGCTTTATCACCACACTCTGGTACTTTAAAATACTTGTGCTGAGTCTGCACTGCAGAGACGGCTCGCTGAGGAAACCAGAGCTTCAGTGGTTTCGCTGTTGCAGACAAAGTCGGTTGAAAGAGTTCACGTTCCGTCAACCTCCTCCGTCTGCTCAAACTACTGACATCCTCCGTTTATCCTCTGTTTACCAGAGTCCTCTCCAACAACCCGGGGACGGGGGGAGATGTGCAAACGTGTTGTGTGCTTAATTCTAACACACAACGAAAACACCAGTAAACCCAACAGAATACATGGGAACGGGTCTGGTGCTGCCGGCTGATGGAGAAGATCAAATCCAAGCCAGCATGTCAAAGGAAGGTTTGTCAGTGTCTAGGCCACCGTGCACTGGTTCATGTTTCCACTGTGGAACTCTATAGCATCCATCATACCTGTTCTGTCTTCTGGTTTGTTTCTGGTGAAGCTGTGCCACTAATGGTCAGTACTCCATGGGTAGTCCTGCTTGGTCAGCTAGTAAGGAAGAAAAACTACAGTTTATAGTTTGTTCAGGGCTTTCATGTAGATGTTGAAGGACCATCATAATGCTATCACTCTGAATCATCTTTAACTTCATGTTGAGCTTTGTCTCTTTGAGCAGAAGATCTGAGCACATGGAGGTGAGTCTCTGACCACACCTGTACTGTGATGAGCTGGAGTGTCAGCTACAAAGTCATCAACACTGGATCATGTATGATGTAATCAACATCCATCCATCCATACTTACATTTCGTTGCGTTTATCCAGAGTCAGGTGGAGGTGGCAGTAGAGCTTTCCAGATGTCCGTCTCTCGGCTCCTCCTGAAAGATCCAAAGGCGTTCCCAGGTCAGTTCAGACATATGATCCCTCCAGCATGTTCTGGACCGACCCTGGGCTCTCCTTCCAGTTGTACATGCCCAGAAAACCACCAAATGAAAGCATCCTAATCAGATGCCTGAACCATCTGATGGAGAGGAGCAGCGACTCTACTCTGAGCTTCCTCCGATGTCCAAGCTCCTCATCCTCTCTCCAAGGCTGAGCCCAGCCACCCTACGGAGGAACCTCATTTAGGCCACTTGTATCTGCATTCTCATTCTTTCAGTCCCTACCCAGAGATCACGACCATAGCTGAAGGTTGAAATATCAGCTGGTGAACTGGAGCGTTGCCTTCTGGTGGAGATCACTCCCAACAGCCCAGTTCAACGACTGCATCACTGCTGGTGCTGCACCAGTTTGTGACCGGTGAACAAGATTCCAAGAGACCTCGACTCCATCACGTTGGAAAGCGAATCATCTCCGTACCAGTGTTGACCATCCACCGGCTTCCTGGCCTTAGATGTGGACGTCCTGACTCTCCTTCACGCTTGGCTGAAACAACTCCGTTTGTCTTGATGATGCCAGAAGAACCACATCATCCAGCAAAAGGAAGCAAAGACGTGACTGAGACTCCCAGACCGGCGCCCTGCTCATCCCGGCTGTGCCGTGACATATTGACTGTGAACATCACAGACAGGATCACAGACATGATGTCAGCATGTCGTATCATCAGTAACACACCAACCGTGTCACACGTCCACAGCCGTCAGTGGGACATTTTAGGAGATGTACGGAGCTGTTTGCTGTCTGAGGAGATTGACTCTGGAAACAGGTGGAATCAACAGGCCAGGCCTCATCCACTGACAACAGAAACCACCGACCATGACTGATCTAAGGGTGTGTGATAGACTGGCCGGTACCACCTGAGCCCCCCGATGCACAACGTTCCCAGTGTGGATGTAAAGCGTGGGAGGAAGAGATGCACTATGCTGTATAGCTTAGCGTTAGTGTAGATACAGTGTGTGTTCCTGATGAAGGGATGGAGTACGTTCTAACACCAGATGGACTGCAGCCTGCTGACAGTCTGCTCAGACGCCACTCATACCTGCTGCATGTATGAAGCTATTCATTGTAATTCACTGAGGACACATCACTAATTCACTGTGATTAGTCCCCGTCCTCATTGATCCACTCCAGGACTTACACAACAAGAGACAAGGACCCTGATAATGCTCTCGTACTAATTGCATCAGTCGAATCACTGGCTGACTATCAACACACTCGTGACCTCTTCCAAGCTGTCCGAGAGAAAATGATTTTTGCACTGAAGGCAGCGGAGCAGCTTCTTTCTCACTTAGCGCTGTGTGCTTGTCGTTGCATGCATCAGTTAGGATGTGCAGCTGTTCATGTCTCCTCTGTTCCAGCTGACTCTGCTGAAGATTATGGTGCTGCCCAGATGTGATGTAGTGTTTGCTCAATAAATCTGTGGGCTTTGTGTTAAGAATCAGTGAAGGCAGCTGCTGCTCGCAGGGACAAAACAACTCATGATCTCTGAAAAATGTGGGACGATCACGTAGCAGCGTTTTACAACATGTTGGAAGGAATTATATTATCCCCAGCACTGCTGTAGTTCAGCTCTCCTCTGCCTTGTTGTGTTTGACCTGCTCTTTCTCCAGCTCTGCTGAGAGTTCCCAGTCAGCCTCTTGATTATCCAACACCAGTGAACACTGTTTGCATATTTCCTCCTCTTATCTGATAATTAGATTACCTAAATCATGCTCTTGTCACATGCACCAATCAGCCGTGACATTAAACCCACTTGCCTGATGTTGCGTAGTTCCCCCTTGTGCTGCCAGAACAGCTCTGAGTCATCAGAGCATGAAACCACCGTGGTGTCCGAAGCGTCCAGCACCGGCAGGCTGGCAGCGATCCTCTGGGGGTTCACCACATCCTGTGGATGCTCCGTTGGATAGTCTGGCTCCTCCAGCCGAAGCAGTCTTTGCATTGTAGCTGGTGGTGTCGCTGTGCTGGGGGAGGCTTGTTGGCACCAGGACCTCTGGGCTCCCAGCAGAACACGGCACTGAAACAAGATGATCAGTGTGACTGAATTCATTTTAACCCTGTTCAGGACTGTTGGGGTCTTCTGGACCCTAGACCATGTGGTTCAGGTGACAGGTGTTGGTCTTTTTTTTTAAATATAAACAGAGGAACATGTGTCGTGCATTTTTAACCAACAACACGTCAACTTATCAGAACATGTATTTAACATAAAGTCTGTAATGAACACCAACAGATATTCTGCACATGCTCTTTGTTGGAACACCTTCTACGTCTGGAAAGTCCTGGACAGGGTTCATGTTGTGGCTAACTGGCATGTTGCTGAGCACTTTAGTTTTTATGCTCTAGTTGTGTCGAACTTCTTCCTAATCAGGCAACTTTAACTGAAATCGGCCGATCAGGGACCTCAGAACAAACTGAGCCTGTGGGCGTTGAATGAAAATGAATGTTACCCAGCAGAGAGCTCTAACAGAAGGCCCTATGAAGCTGGATGATGGTCCAGCCCGTCAGAGACATCAGGTGTAGCTACACCTACAGCTGTAGCATCAGCACTGAGGCTGCAGGTACAACCAGGCAGCTGCAGCTTTCAGCTCATAGGTGTGTGATATCTGGCTCTAGAACTTCAGGAGGATCATCTTGCAAATTTTGAAGTTATTCCAGAACCAGGACACGAACCGGCGACCTTCTAGCTGTGAGGCGACGGTGCGACCCACTGATCACCTGCAGCCCTAATTGGAAAAAATAAAAATAAAAACAGTTAGCAGAAGTGTAGATGATGCCAAACATCACGTCTCCAGCTGTGTGCTGGGTCCTATTTTACTGCTTAACTGAAGATGAAGTGACTGTAGCTGTGTCAGTGTTCAGACCACTGGCAAAGGCCAAGAATCCTTCAGACACGTGTTTCATTGTCTCGACCTGAAAAACTAAAGTCTCGTTAGAACCGTTTTGGGGATTGAGGACCTGGTGGAGGTGTGATGCTGAGCAGCTGAGCAGGAGCTCCTGTAACCTGGGAATCAGTCTGCATGACAACAACAGCAAACAAACCGACACTCACTGGCTTTACAGAAGCTTTCAAACCCGGTCTGTGTCGGCGTGGAGCTGCCTCGCTGCTCCCTAGTGTGGCTCGACTGTAAAAGAGCTGGAAGCTGTGACGACCCTGAACAAGAGAACGAATTAACAGCAGGAACAGAAAACATGAGCTGCCTGGAAACAACAGAGAAAAACTCCCAACGTCCACGGAGGAGGTCAGAGGTCACTGGCAGGAATCAGGAGGAGGCCGTGAAACGTTCAGATCAACACCAGAGCCTCTCTCCTGATGCAGTTTGTGTTCAGAATAAAACTATCTTTACTTTCATCTCGTGTTTAGCTGTACTGTCCCTGTTGTTCCTAAACTTTAGCTTGGTTGTGTGCTGGTGACAAACCAGCCTATAAAGTTGGTTTGGTTCCTGCCTGATGTGTACGATATACTACAAGTTATATGTATTTAGTGCTACAGCTGCTGTGTTTGTCCCTTTATGCAATATTAATAAGCACAGGCCACTGAAGCAGCACACAGGGCTCTACGGCCTGAACGGGAAGCCGCCGCCGCCGCCTTTTTTCTGCTTCGTGTCTCTTTTTCCTTCTTTGCTCCGTGGACGAGGCCGTCTGGCCCGAGTCTGCCTTGTTGTGGCAGCAGCTAGACATTTTGTTCAGCTTCATGCTGCCAGAAACCACCTACACATTGTGCAATCACAAGAAGAAAACACACAGCAAACAGAAAACTCAGGATTCCAGCCGGCCTGGATGTGCACAGAAACACAGTGAGAACCCAGCAGGACGAGGTGTTCTGCATCCAGCCCTGAGGTTTCTGGACGTCTTCCTGCTGCGCGCCACAAAAGGACATCACGCTGACAAATGCAGTTTTCTTCTTTGGCAGGACGAACACGAGAACTTAACTTTTATTGTTTGTGTTTTTGGTTTCAGTGAAACAGTCGCTGTCCTCTGAACAGATGTGAGCAGCTCCACATGTGGACAGGTATCCAGAGGAGGAGGCTCCAGCAGACCGCTGAGCAGACAGAGAAGTGCTGCCACGCTGAACAAACATCTGGATGCTGTTATCCATCCTGTCCACCGGTCTCTCTACCTCTGTGTGCCGGCCAGGAGGATCACCTGAGCTGCAGACGGAGGTACAAGGCTCCCTCCTGTTGGCCACCGAGGGAACAGAACATCTCGCTCAGGACCTGACAGGCCACCCGGACATCCTGCCAGTGAACAAATAAGAAGCTCTCACTAGGGAGTCACCATGGCAGCAGAACACTGGATTCTGATTGGCTGATCGGCTACTGTAAATGAAGCAGACTGGTCCGACTGAGAGGGTTCAGATATGCTGCAGCAAAGGCGACAAACCAGAAGCAAGTCACCGGCTGTTGCTGTTTTTGTGGCACCTTCAGAGTCTCTAAGAGGAAAAGTGGCTACAAAATTGTATATATATATATATAAAGGTTAAAAAATAAATAAAATATATATATCTTCTCAGTGCTGTTTATTCTCTATATCAGCTGTAACGTCCCTCTGAGCAGCTGGACGTGTTTTATTGTTTTATTCCAACATTATTAAAAATAAATGAAAAGCTGCTGCCAGCATTTCCTCTGTGCAGCTTTGACACATAATTATTATTATTACGCATCTATTTTAGAGATTTGTTTCTGACTCCTGACTTATTGAATGATCTGGTTCAATTCTACACATTTGTTTAGACAAGTTTTTAGTTGACAGCATTTCTGTTGGCCTGCTTTTTATCTCCATGATGTACCCTTTACTGTTCATATCATGTTGTCTTGTGTGAAGCACTTTGTGATTTTATTCTGTGAAAGATAATCTATAAATAAAGTTCTTCTCCTAATAAATGACCAGGTTTGATTTAAATTGAATTTTAAAAAATCTACAGATTAAATTTGTCAGAACTTTTTGTTTAGGATGCAAATTCACAAATTAGAAATGAACATTTTAGATGTAAGGTAATAAACATATCTGACAATAACTAAAAACCTTTAATTTGGAGCATCAGTGGCTTTGTTGTGGATCCACTTCTACTTTCTTCTTTCTTTATTTTGTAATGTTTTAATACTGAAAGCTGCTTGTTGGGATTCACTGGAAATATGTCATTAGCTGAATCTAATTTTAATATTTCTGTATCATAAAAAAGTGCATTTAGTTGAAGGAGCCGTGGATTGTGGGATGAGGATATTATTAACTAACTGACCCTAAACACTGTCACACTGGTTTCATGGCTGGTGACGGTGTGAGTTTGAAGAGAAGCTGAAGGGCCTGAAGCCACTCTGGAGTCTAAGTAAAGCTGTTTGGATTTATGTGAAGGACAAAACAACA